>NC_056732.1:873816369-874038869 GCF_019279795.1 Protopterus annectens
CTGAGATTAGAACCCCCTACTTACCTAGTTATTTGTATTACAGTGTTAAGCAGTTATCATCCATGCCATGGAGCTCATAGGGCTAAGGACTGTCCATAGGTACTTCTTAGGTGAATGACATCAGCAGCCCCTTTAAAGTATATCAATGGGAAGTGCACTGGGTGGCAAAGGCCTCAAAACTGCTCTAACCTACAAACACTTATGCATACACACATTACAAGAACTGAAATTAGAACTCCCTTCCTATCTTGTTATTTATACTATAATGTTATGTAGTTATTGCATGCACCACAAAGCTTATAAGGCTGATGGTTGTTGAAAGATACTTCTAAGGTGAATGACATCAGCGGGCCTTGTAAAGTAGGGCAATGGGAAGTGTACTGGGTCTAACATGCCTCAAAAGGGTGTAACCTGCACCCCAGCAGATATGGTTCTCACTCAAAAACACACACAGAGTTTCCATTGTTGAGTTTAGAACCCCTACTTATCTGCACTACAGTGTTACGCAGCTATTGCATGCACCACAGAACTTAGAGGATTGAAGAGTGTCCAAAGATACTTCTAAGGTGAAAAACATCAGCATCCCTTGTAAAGTATGGCAATGGAAGTGTACTGGCTGGCAAAGGCCTCAACATACTTTTACCTACAAACATACATGCTTATACACACATTTGCTAAAACTGAGATTAGAACTCCTACCTATCTTGCTATTTGCTCTATATTGTTACATTGTTATTGCATGTGACACAGAGCTTAGAAGGGTAAGGGCTGTCCAAAGGTACTTCTAGGGTGAAAAACATTGGCAGTCCTTGTAAAGTAGAACAATGGGAGGTGTACTGGGTGGGAACGGCTTCAAAATACATTAACCTACAAACATACACACATTTAACAAAACGAAGATTTGAACCCATCCATATCTTGTTATTTGTTCTATATTGCTGCCTAGGTATTAAAAGTGCAACAGAGGTTATAGAGCTGATGGCTGTCCAAATTTACTTCTAAGATGACTGACATTAGCATGACTGCTGAAGAAGAACAATGGGAAGTATACTGGGTGAGAATGGGATAAAACTCTTAAAAATACAAATACACACACTTACATATGTCACGACTGAGATTAGAACCCCTGCCTATCTAGTTATTTGTACTACAGTGTTATGCAGTTATCCCGTGTGCCACACAGCTTATATGGCTGACAAGTGTCCAAAGGTACCTGTAAGGTGAATGACAGCAGCTTGTAAAGTAGGCCAATGGGAATTGTAATGAGTGGGAAAGGCCTCATAATACTTCAACCTACAAACACACACATATAAAGGCAGATAATGTCATATTGCAACCCCTACCTCAGTACTATTACACAATGGAGGTCACCTTCATGCAGGCACATGTGACTGGTTTCAACTGGTATGCAACTGTCCGCAGCAGGACATCACTCTATGCCTTTCGGGGTATCCCTGTCTATGACTCACTCTGTGTGTGTCTCCCTGTTTGTCTTTCTCTCTATGACTGTCTGTCTCTCTCTTCCCTATGTCTATATGTGTGTATGCTTGCAATATTGATATACATTGCCATATATATATATATATATATATATATATATATATATATATATATATATATATATATATGTCTGTCTATCACACACAACAGATGCAGATATGTCACATATGGGCCACCTACAGCTAGCTGAGGGTAATTCTGTCTGATGGATGTGGGTAGAGCCAGTTAAGGTGTACATAGCTGTCTGTATGCAAAATGCACAATACAGTGATATAGTCCGATGTGGGTTTAGACATGGGCTGTAATTCTCAAAGTGTAGGAGCATGCCTAGTATGACCTTCTATAGTAAGAGTGGGACTCCATTCCAGAGTTAGTTGTAATCCAGTCCAGGATTTTGTGTGCTAAATCCATACTTCTCACCCTGTTATTGCAGGGAATTTGGAGATAGCCAGCCAAAATGAGAGGACAATGGCCAAAACATAGGGACATACTGTAAATATTGCTCTTATTAATGTGGAAAGCTGCTTGTGTAACAGGGTTTGTTTTAGCAGACATTGTCTGACATATATGATGTCTGCTACTGAAATGTATTGTGCCATTACTTACTGACAGAAATCATGAGATCATCACAGTGATTTACCTGAGATATATGAACTGCATACCGCTCAACCATTTAATGCAAAAAATCTGGACAAAGCCTAAAATAATGGGGGGACAAAGCCGCAAAAATAGGGACACATTTTATATATTGCTTTTATAAACTTAGAAAGCTGCTAAAATAACAGGATTTGTGTTAGCATGCATTTTCTGAATTAAATGAATTCTGAAAACACAAATATATTTTATGAGGAACAGACCAAATATTTGAGACAAAAATCTGGACATTCTGCAAAAATTTGTACAGTTAAGAGGTATGAGACTTATGATGCACAGGCCAAAATTATGAGCCAAACTATAGACATTCTTGCCCAATTCGGCCAGTTGAGAGGTGTGGCTACAGCCAATTGGCTGATGAAGCTGTGTAAAAAGTTCTGGTACAACTGTGAGGCATGCCAGATGTGGGAGTAGTGATAGCTGCCAGGACTGCCAGCACACACATTCACAATAATGTCCTGGGCATTGCACATGACTGGCAGTTGATGGAGTTATAGCCCTTGTGGTTGACATACACTCTACTGTCTTCACTGGGTGGTGCTTTGATGTAGACATAAGTGCAGTCTATGGCACCCAGTACCTCTGGGTAGTTTGCTACATGGTGGATGAGATGCATATTGCTGGTCTTCTCCTCAGGGGTGCTGGGAAAATAAATGTGCTCACTGGCATGTGGTAGCATGGCATCCAGAAATTGGTGGAGTACCCTGGATGCAGATGTCTGTGAGACCCCCATGATGTCACCAGTAGGTCTTTGGAAAGTACCTGTAGCTATTATTCTTAAGGCTACACATACCTTGGTTTTAACTGGGATGGGTTCCCGTCTATTGGTTTTTGGTCTGAGGTGAGGCCAGCAGAGCTCAGTGAGTTTTTCAAGTATGACCCTGTCCACCCTGTAGTGCTTTAGTTTCCACAGATCATGTAGCACCTGAAAGGTTTCTATGGGTCTGAGCACTCTTCTCCTGCTTGCTCTGGGCCAGTTGTCAGCATTATCCTCATCACCACCCTCAGTCCGTAGCACATACAGATGTAGCAAAGCAGCAGCACCCCCTATCATTTTGTCTTTTAAAATTCCCATGTGTGTACACCAATGGTGCAGAGTTTGTGGGAAAAAACAGTCTGAAAAGTGTTTGCATACTTTATACTGGTGTGCTGCAGATGCTGCCTGTGTGATTGGCTGACTATGATACATTCCACCTGCCATCTATATTACTGAGGGGTTTGAATGGACCACTGTGAGTGGCAGAGTCCGTATTAGTGATTTGTAGTTCAGTTCCTTTATTCTGCTATTTCTTTTTTTTCTCTTTCTGCTCTGTGTTTAAGCCTCGAGGTGAACCACATACCCATGGAGCTAGTGTAAACATTGATGAGCAGAAAAGGCCCTCCCCTGGACATGAACACGCTTATCATTTCTTGAACCAGCTAAGCACAGCTAAGCAACCTCAGACACATCCCCTTGTTTAGCTGTGCTTAGCTGTGCGCAAATAGGAGCCACCGAGGTCCAGTGTGTTACACTAAGCATGATACACCCCTTTTTCATGTAAGCTGCTTCTTCTGCTTACATCAATGCATTATAGCTCCTACACAGTTAGGTACATGTGGATGCAGTCTCCCATTTTGCTATTCAATAAAGTTAGCTCATTTACATAACCCTACTGGCTTATACCCTAGTTTCACCACTACACCGGAGCCTATGTCCTTAGCAACCACTGTTACCTGTTATTGTTATGAGTCTGCATGCTGCCCACTGTAATGGCAAATTTCATGTTTCATATTTAATTGACTTTTTACTGATTTTTTTTATTTTCAGCACAATCGCATTTGAGTGCCACTGCGCTCTGCTTAAATGGCTGAAATTGGCCAAAAAAAAACGTTTGATTTTTGCAAATTTAAAACACTTTGGCATGCCAATGGCGATAATTTTGGCCATTGGCATGCCTAATAAAGAAAATACATGCTTTACTCTGAGTTGTCATGCCCCTGTTTTGATTTTTGCAGAAATGTGCATGCTTAATAACTGAATACATTTCTGTTGTGGACACAGCTTCAACATGGATGCCTGTCTACTTACTGGGTCACAAATTCACCTCATTTGCATGTGTTTCACCAGCAAATGAGGTGATTTGCATTATTCCATCACGTCTGTGGTGGAATAGTGCAGGGATGCTGGTGCATGCCCCCAGCCTTGTTTACTGGATCGCACACGCTCTGAACTCCATGTTTGAGCCATGCCACTATGCTTACACAGAGATTAGCTCCATGTTAGCTTTATTAAATCCAAGGGATTATCTTAGCATACCACATAGGACTTCCTAGTTCATACACTTTAAATAACATAACTAAAGAGACAGTGACAACAAATTGAAACAAGGAATAATGTAGGCATTATATTATATCACAGTAATGACAATTGTAAAATCACTTAAGGTGAACATTACATCCATCAGCCTAATAAATATGCAAGAGTAAAAAGTGATGAGGAAAAACAGAGGGAACAGTCAGAGAGAGAGAGATGGATAGAGGGACAGAGAAACATACAAAGAGTTTTGTTTACTGACATATCTCTCCATATTTATGGTGTATTACTCTTAGGGTTCTCCTCATGAATATTCTGTCATATATTGTCCAATAAACTCTTTGCAAAAGGAAAGAAGCATGGGTAAGAACAAAGAAAGAAAATTATTGCATAAGCAGGGTAATGTTTCTTTAATAATTTGCCCTTATGGGGCTGTAACATGTTTAATAGTTTTTAGCTTCACCTCATTTGCATGTGTTCCACAGAAGCGCTTTTCAGTGCTTCTGTGGATACCTAGTGATATCTGAATTGCTTACTGTACTCATTTCCTTGTTTCATTTAAAAGAAAGTTACTGTTTGTCGTTTTTGCATTTAAGTTACCTGTAACACATTGCATTTAAGTTACCTGGCACTTGCTCACTAAAGGCACTTGCTCACTAAAGCAATTATATAAGTCAGCACTATAAAATTAAAACCACTACACTCTCACAAAGTCCTCTCAAGTACCTTGTTCTCCATTGGCCCTTTTTTCAATTATAAAGGAATTTGCAATACTATTCTAGCATGTCCAAAGGTCAGTTGTCAATCTTCTCTCCGGTCCAGCTGGTGAATCTGGGAATCTTGAGGCAATGTTACAACTGCCTCATGTACACAGACAACCCTCTCCTCCTCCCAATAAATTCCAACACATGTGAGAGATGCATCCATATAGCCAAACTGGAGGCTAAGCTCTCTCAACGCAGTACTGGCGTAACCAGTCAGGAGGAGAAGGAAACCACACTCAGTACAATTCCAGTCTCACATAGACCTACCACGACAGCAGACCAAACACATAAACACACAAAAACATACTTGGAGGCTCTAAATAAAAATCTGCCTAAGCAGCAGAGACCTCCAAAGCAGACACCCAAGCAACCGCTACCCCAAAACAAAACATGTGCAACACATAGCTCACAAAGCCAGTGTGCCAAACAGTCACAGCCCTTAAGGCTAAACAACACACCTGATACACTTGTAATAGGTGACTCTGTCATCAGGCACACTGACGTCATGCTCACCAGGCTGAACAAGGAGAAGGTCATGGTGAGCTGCCTGTCGGGCGCTAGGATCCGCCACATAACATAAGCACTCAGGTCACTCCAAGACAAGTAGAAATATGACTCAGTCATTGTCCATGCTGGTGGGAATGACCTGAGACGTACCTCCCTGGACTACATGAAAAGAGACATAGAGGAGCTCTCTGAGCATGTGACCCAGGCCGGTATGACCCTGACCTTGAGTAGCATCTTACCCTCACCAAGAATGATGCCACAATATGAAGACAAGATGATCAATGTCAACAATTGGCTTAATTATTGGTGTCATTCAAAGGGGATCCAGTGCCTGTCAGCCTGGGATGACATGCTCGACAAGCCACCATGCTTCGCTAGGGATGGCTTGCCCCTGTCACCCCTGGGCTTTCGGATATTGGCAAAGGCTCTTGCTACCCCCATAGTGCCTTTTTTAGGCAAGGCTCAAAAGACAAACCCACCTCCATAGGTATCACAAGGGATAAGAAACTAAGGTACTCAATGCCAGAAGTCTAAACCTCAAGATGCACACACTCAAAACTCTCCTTAGCATGGAGAAAATCGATATATGTGCAGTAACAGAAACCTGGTTCAAGGCTCCCGAGAGCACCCCAGCACTACCAGGTTATACATCATACCATGCTTTTCGGCCCCAAAACTTGGAATGACCCACAAAAGGAAGGGGAGTATCAATATTCGTCAAAGATACCCACACCTCCAGGTTGGTGGCACAGCACGAAGCATCAGAGACTATCCATGTACAACTAACAGTGGGTAAAACTGCCTTCCAGTTTATAGCCTGCCACAGACCACCCTCCCTAACACAGGAACCCCACTCGGCCTTCATGAGAACACTGGAAAATATGAAGGTCTCTCCAAACACCATTATATTGGGCGACTTCAACTACCCAAACATAGACTGGGAGCATTACTCTAGCTCCAACACCCTAGCCCAAAGGTTCCTAGAATTTATAAACTCAAATGCTACGGAACAACTTGTTACCACTCCCACAAGAGGGGAAAACATACCGGACCTGATCATCACCAACATGGGGACTCTATGCTCCAGACCAGAAGTGTATCCCTCACTGGTAAGATCAGACCATAAACTAATCTCACTGGATGTTCACATCCCGACACCACACGCTGCCCAGAAAACCACAGTGAAAAACTTCTCTAAAGCAAATTTCACACTCCTCAAAACTGAGGTGGAATCCTTCAAAGCCCCCGGGCCTGTGGAAAATATGGCCCAGACCACAGAATCCTTTATAAACGCATTCTATGAACACCTTCAGGAATGCATGGATCATGCGATCCCAAATAAAACCAAGACCCAATCCTCCAAAAGCAGACGTCCTGTCTGGTGGACCCCAGCCATAAACAAGCTATACAATAGAAGGAGGAAGCTACTAAATGATAGAGCAAAATTCCAAAAAGGGAAGACATCTCTGATCAGTATTAGCAAAAAACTACGGGCACTCATAAAATCATCTAAGGCCAGCTTTGAGAGAAAAATTGCACAGGACACTAAGGATAATCACAAGGCTTTCTTTAGTTATGTTAGGAACCTGGGTGGTAATTCCCAGATATGCTCAGAATTAGTCCAAAATGACAAAAAATACACGGAACCCACAGACATTGCCAACATCCTAGCTGACAGGTTCAGCGCAAACTTCTCCCCCCCTCCCCACCAAAAGGGCAAATATCTATTCCAGCAGAGTGCTGCCCCCCTGACATCTCGGATGCTCAGGTAAGAGCCGCTCTCTCCAAAGCAAAAAACACAGCATCAATGGGACCAGATGGTATCCCGGGCAGCGTCCTACATGAACTCCAAGAAGAGCTAAACTACTGTTCAATCTCAGCCTTACTACAGGATATGTACCCAAAGAGTGGCGTACAGCAACTGTGGTCCCTCTCCACAAAGGTGGTGCCTCAACGGATCCTGGAAACTATCGCCCCGTAAGTCTGACTAGCTTGGTCTGCAAAGCTATGGAAAGGATCATCATGGACCTCATAAATAAAGATATTGGGGACCTACAGACACTGGATCCTACCCAGTTCGGCTTTGTTAAGGGCAGATCCTGCCTCTTAAACCTGGTTGATTTCTTTGAAACAGTCACCAAGGCCATTGACGAGGGGAAGGTGGTCCACACAGCCTACCTGGACCTCGCAATAGCCTTCGATACAATACCCCACTTGGGCATTATAGATAAGCTCACCAGCTTAAATATAAACCCCTATGTCACTAGATGGGTTGCAAACTGGCTCAAGGACAGAACCCACATGGTTAGAATTGCTGGAGTCATGTCAGACTCCAAACCAGTTGCAAGTGGCATCCCACAAGGCTCAGTCCTGGGACCTCTCTTGTTCAGTATATATTTCTCAGAGGTACAGGCCAACACAGAAGGACTGTGGCTGACCAAGTTCACAGATGACTGCAAACTGGGCACCATAATCGACTCTCCAACCGACACAAGCATCCTCCAAAAGGGCCTCATAGAAACAGACAACTGGTGCCAGAGCCATGGCCTCAAGCTAAACGCCAAAAAGTGTATAGTCATCCCCTTTGGCAAAAACAAAGTGCCCACAAATTACCACATAGGTGGTAATCAATTAAGTACAGAAGAAGTAATTAGGGACCTGGGGACCCAAGTTGATAGCAATCTCTCATTTGACAACCACGTGGCCAAAGTGGTTAGAAAAACATTTTATATAGCCCACCTAATCATGAAGGGATTCACATCTAGATCAGGGGAGGTCATCGTGCCTCTTTACTCATCCCTCATCAGGCCCATAATTGAGTACAATGCCCCTTTTCGGATGTACCTTACCAGACACCTGCAGCAACTGGAAAGACCCCAAAAGTACCTCACCAAGAGGATCAAAGGGCTCAAACAGATGCCATATGCTGCCCGGTTAAAGAAACTCCAGCTCTACTCAGTGGCATACCGCCTGTTCAGAGGCGATCTGTGCCTGACGTATAAAGCCATGTCCAACCCGGAATTAATGGACATGCTGCACCTCAGAAAATCCAAATCCTATCAAGCTACACGCTCGAGAGACTTGAACCTCAGCAGTGAAATAAATAGGACATGCTGGAGGGACAGATTCATAACCCAGAGGCTCCCTTCACTCTGGAATAAAATCCCAGTCTAGGTTAGGCAGAGTCCCTCATTGACTCTCTTCAAGAGGAATCTTGATGAGTGGATGGAAGATCGTAGGTTTACCCCGGGTATGACTTCTGTGTCACTGTTAGACAGAGGCACAGTATACTAACCTCAAAAAAAGGGCATAGCAAAATTAATTTAAAATGGGTGGCGAAAGCCAAACACATTCTGGCTAGGCTTATAAATGCCCTCGAGCAGATAGCCTAGTATGAACCTATGAACCTATAATACTGTAAACATGTTGTTATCTATTGGTTTTCTTTTATTGTTTGATTCTTGAAATTCTGTAATTTTAGTGTAGGACATATGTTTGTACTTGCACTCTTACTTCTAATATAAAATAACACTAAATAACAGTTTGAAATATTTCTGGAATCAAACCCTTGGAAGTATGCCAATACAGCAGCCTACAGACATGAGAATTGTCACAATGCACCAGATAGGGACTTTTACTTCATGACATCCAACAGCCTAATAAGTGTTACAGTAAATGTCTGAAAGTTGGGCCTTTACTCTGTATTCTTGAAGCACAGGGAGTTTTGGCACATTTATGCAAAGTTAACTGGACTAGTGTGGACAATGGCAAAAACTCACCAGTTTTTGCCAAAGGATGTGAAATGACATTCGTCATCACTCAGCATTGGTGAGTGATGCCAAACTCTATGAAAATGCTGGGTATAAGAAGTGAAGGATGTTTGTATGGACCATTTATAGCTATGTGTGTTGTGTGTGATTCTGTTTTTTGACCAGATTAAATGTGTGAACAAGAGTTTGTTAGGATACTGGAGAAAACAGGGGGCAAGCAAAGCGGAGTACATGGGGAAAGAATAAAAGGAATGTGCAGGATGGTGGTGGGCGCCCACCACTGCTATCCACTTCTTCACATCATAAATGCACATTTGTAAACATAATTTGATGAATTTGAAGATTCACCACACCAGGGGTGGGTGAAAACAACAGAATAATGTCATATAGCTAAGTTCAACAAATCGAGTATGTCAAGAAGACACATGGGCAAAGTTGAGAGCTATGTATGGGGCATAATTTTGGGGGGAGAGAGGTGCCCATTTGTTTTCCTTTTTTCATAGAGAGAAGACTGTTTGAGAAGGTGCTCAGGAATAAGAGGGTCAGGTAGGTTGTGTAGGTTAGGTAGCAGGACAAGCATATATGACAAACAGGGATGTCTACATAAAAGGCCGGGGCACCAGGACTGAGGATTGGTAGAGGACATTGAAGATACATACACATCTAGATTCATCTTAGTGAAAATATAGTCCTCACATTCAGAACCATCATCACTGTTTCCTTTCACATTCCCTTATTAAGTGATGGATGTGGCGTTGATTTTGCATTCCGCTGCAGGAACTTTTCAACTCTGCCAATTTAGGCACTTAGGCTCCTTTCAATGATGTCATCCACCAGCGCTGTCACTAACTCCAGTACTACTCCTGGTGGGTACCACTGTTCCAACAGCCAGGGCAGAGCTGCCTGACACAGTTAGAGCAGAGGTTGTGGAGGCAACACTGACAGGTTGAGACTGAGATGTGCTGGGTGTCTAAACTGCCTGTGGTGGTACTGTCACAGCTACCTTTTCAGGGATGGTGAAGCAAGTCTCAGTATTTTGTGTAGCTCTCTATGTTGATGGCTATATGGGTTGCAGCAGCAATGTATAAAAAAAAAGGAGACAGAGAGAGAGAGAGAGAGAGAGAGAGAGTTGGGGAGACAAAATGGAGATAAGACCAATGCCATGTCACATTATTTTTTCAATATATAAACAAATACAGCACATAACTATGTCTACCTTTACAACATCTAGATATAATGCGAGGGCATTAATATGTCATGAAATAAACCAATGTCAGTGCTAGTATAAATGAAAATAAAACAGTAATTTAACTATTGCATAAGGGATACATTATTTCAAAGTTAATAAAATCACATTAGAAAGCATTGCATTCTTAATGTCATTTAATATTGTAGTAACTGATTTATTCACACCATCCTGTATTAAAAGTGAATTTCTGCTGTTGGGATTGGAACCTATGCACAGCTAAGCTGACATACTCATTGCCTAATGTAATCATCAACAACTGCTGGAGGAGGCATGTGTTCTTGCTGCAAAGGTTAGGTATGCCTACCTGAGCTCATATGGACTGATGCACTACAAATTATAATTTGGCTTGCACTCATACTTGATGCATACTTACCCCATGCCTCTCTGAGGTGAAGCAATCTCTCCATATTCAAGGAAATAGTCACCGCACCTGCACAGAACATAAAAAGAAGAGGAATGGAAGCATAATGAATAAATGTTTTTGCTGGCAAATCCATGATGCGTCATTGACTGATGGCAGTTTCCTATAGTTACACCACTAAGGGGTCTTGGCAATATTAAATGTATCCACCCATTGGCTCAGGAGGGCCTACTTCTGCCTTTCCATGCTACTGTAATAGTGACAGCATTGTTCCTCAGTGCGTGGAATGCCAGTTGCTCTGAAGACAAGCTTATCCAAGCTGTTCCACATCTCAGACTTCTACTGAGATCCAATGCATCTTCAGCTGTAGAACCTGTCAGGGAGTGTTACAAAAATCCTGGACTCCTCTTCACACCACCTTGGACTGTAAATGGCACACCATCCTCACCTTGCCTGCCATATCTACTGAACTACATCATGACCTATGTGTCGGAATTAGTGTTCCATTTGGATCTCACAGGTACCAGTCTGCGTGCAAAGACACACTGCCTTGCCAGTTGTATTTGTGCACTTGAAAGCACAAAACTGGCTTGACAGTAACATTAGGAATGATTCCTTCAAAAAACAATGAAGGTGTAAAATATGGCCTTGAGACTTCACCCAATTTGCACAAGTTTCACTGTTAAATAATGAAATGCTCTTTGACCAGTGTTATAATCATTGTTATTTAGAGGCAAAATGTTATAAATCGGGACATAATTTTTTGGGAGATAAACTACACAAAGTGTGATTAATACCACTGAGAATTGAACCTAAGAAAATAAATTAAAGGATTAAATGGCAAATGATCTATCAACACCACAGGAGAACTTACTTGTTTTAGTTCACAGGATCATAGGATCATAGTAGGTTACCTGGCTAATAGCCCCAGGGCCCTTACAAGCCTAGCAAAGTTCAACCCATGTTCCCAAGGGTGTGTGGTTCAAGGAGACACTAAAATCACCACCTATTGCCCCTGTCCAAGCAGGACACAGGTGGAACCTCTGGGGTGAAAATCTGGTTACCCATCCACATAGTTGCAACCTGAAGAATAACATTTTTACAAGAAAGGAGACATACTTAAGAGGTGCTTGTGTATGTGTCACTTTAACTACTCCTGGTAAAGAAGTTCAATATAGAATGCATTATTTATGGTTGTAAATGCATTTCATATGCCTGGATTTAAATGGCATGAGGAATACATGTTGATGTGGGATCTATACATACATTGCATGACATAATGTCTTGCACACAGAAATGTTATAAGTTATGACTAATACAATTTTAAATACATACTGTGCACTTTATACCTATCCAAGTGCATTTTACATTATCACCATTGCCATGCTTAACATAATTTACATGCATAATATTTGAGCTATGCAGCAATCGATAATCATAGTTGTATTTCCAAATGTATGTTTGTGATTGTCATTTGTATTTAATGTTTAATTCATAAAGAAAACTGAGTGGCAATAATTATTCTGACCCACTTAGTAAAATTATCTGTAAACTGGACTTGAATTCCCCTGTTCTCTTTCTATAAGCTCACTGCAATTGCAACTTGTGCCATAGTGATAGGTAGGTGACAGAAATATTTTCTTCACTCAGTAATGTCCAGAGTGCTGCCAGCTGTGCACCAGTGCCAAACTTATTTGTGTGACAGAAGGCAACCCAAATTACATTTTTCATTTTTTCCTTCAGATATAAATTGTCATTGCAGACTGTCAAGTGGCATGCAAATGCAGAACTTAAAAACAAAGTAAAACTAAACATAGTATACAGCATATCTAGTAATGAACAGAACACTTATGGCATTAACTGGACGCATTCATCCTTGTAACATCTGCCTGTCACATCAGAACTTGCATTTGTGTTACAAATCATCACTCATTATTATAATGGCAATTATTGAGAAAGGAGACAAACAGCAGATGACATTGTCTCATGTTTGACATAGCATATGCAAGTAATAATAACATACTTTTAAAGGAAATGCATTACTGTCAATATTGTCATGATAGCTACTTGGGAGATATGGACAAATCATTCAGCATATAGTATACATACTTTCACTTTCCTGGTGTTACTGATTTTTCTGTTATCACCATTTACAAAAAGTATTAATTTAGATCATGCATATCAAATGTCATTAAAAATATGGATAGCTGACTTTCAAACAAACATTTGTAACAGCAACTCACAGGGACTATAACAGATTGTGCATTTATGACACAGGCTTAGGATTTTCAATTCATATACAAAAATGTGTGTTAGTACCTATTCTGAAACCCTCAGTAGAATTATTTGTAAAATGGATGTGAACCCTGCATCACCTGTTCTGTTTCTTCAGTCTCATTGCAATTACACCTTGAGTCAAAGAGATAGTGGGCAGGTGTATTTTCTTCACTCAGTTCAGTCCAAAGTGCTGATGGTTGTGTACCAGTGCTAAACTCATTTCCATGATAGAAGGCATTCCCAAACTAAATTTTTCATTTTTGTTTGCCTTGGAAAGTGAAGTACTGTTCACTGCTAGACAATGCCAGACAGTGAACAGTATGTAATGCCAAGCAACATGCAAAGATGAAGCAAAAAATATCATTTTAATGTCTTTTTGTAAGGTGTTTTCAATTATTTTGTCTTACAGGTTAGAGGATAGATGTAGTGTTTGTGTGTGTTTGTGAAAGTTTGTGTGTCTGAGTTTGTCTTGTGTAGTGGCAGTGTTACTGCAAGGTTTTAATGATTAAACTTTTTTTAAGCACAACCTGGATGGGGAACAGAAAATACAACTCTGGGATTCCACCTGTGTCCTTGCTGGACAGTGGCATAGGGTGCTGACCTGTTGGAACATGGGCTAAATTCTTGGCTAGGCTTATAAGGGCCGCAGTAACAATACCCTAGTAACTTCCTATGATCCTATCATGGTAAGGTGTAGGGTTAGTGATGGGGAAGGGGCAGCCATTAGGGTTAAGGTTAGCACTCATTACCAAGGTGGTGCAGGGGGTGGAGCTTGAGATAAATAGATAGAGTGAGAGAGAGGATGGGGCCAGAAGGAAAGTGGAGGCAAGGCTGTTGTATAAGATGCTTCTTAATATGTACATGTAAAGTGGATTATTCACTGTTGTGTTATTGGAACTGTAATGCATTACATCCATCTTTCATCTCCATTTTATCTATCTAGGCACATCTGGTACTGATTTTACATGAAAACCTACAAATAGTAGGAAGATATTTATTTTTCTTATTAATGTACAAAAAGTTGATTTCTGTATACATTAAAGTCATTTTAATTGCAATTGCATTTATTACTATTACTATTTACCTTCTAATCTTAAAATAACATAAGTTTTATCAGTTTTTATTCTATTTCTCTCTTTATATTGTTAATTAATTATCATAGATGAGCCTGCCAGTGGCATGCGGAATTCATACTTCCCGATGTCAGAGTATCAACAGCCTCTGATGATGATGATGGTGGTGATGAATGGGCACAGTCAGTATGCTATGCAGACCCAAGAAACAGAGCCATCCAGGATAGGACAGGTTGAGGGTGACACAGTTGAGCAGGGTACTGTGGTTACTCCAGTTGCAGAGCTGACTGAGACTCTCTGCAAACATCATGAGGGTGAAGTATTACAAATAAGTGTTGATAGAGGTGCTCAAAGTAGCTTGCTGTCCACCCTCAGTCTTTTCTTAGTGTCTCAGTAGATGCCAAACAACATATGTGTAAGGCTGTTATGGAGGTATAGGCACATTCTGCCAGGGTCTCAGAAGGGGTAGCACGAGTACTGCATCTTTTGCATTCTGACATGTGACACAGCCTGAACCATATGAGTTACTCCTTGGACAGGATGAATGACACACTGGATCGGGCAATGTTTGTAATGGAGTGCCTACTGGGGAGGGTCGGCATCCATCTTATACAGAAGTCTGCTCTCCAGTTCCCTTCCCCTCCACCATTGTTTTCTCCATCTCAGTTTCTCTTCTCCCCACCCTTCTCACTGACTCTTGCTCTCTTTTTCTCTATATATAGATATAGGTATAGATATAGATATAAAATATCTACAAATGTTTTTATTATAAGGCTTACCTGGAATTTCATCAGTAGACACACTTTGGTTGTCCTGCACATCAGTCCCAGTACTTTAGATATTTTTTTGAAAACAGGAAGTCCCATACCTATTGTTGGATTTGGCTACCTTTAGTAGGACATCTACAGCTGTAGTAGGGCTGAACTAGGTCCTTGAGAGCTGCGCAGTTGTTTGGATGGTGGAAGACATTGTGAATGAAAATTAATTGGTTGAAAGTTAGGTAGTTCAAGCCATTTTAGTTGGTGCAGTGAAGTGCAATGGTGCAATGATTTATAAGGGAGGTATGTGGCGAATCTTGCCATTTTGTTATTACAGGACTCGGGTTTAATTAAATCATTTTTTTCTGAGGTCTGTGAACATTGGAGAGGCATATAGAAGGGTGGAAAGCAGATGAATCTTGGCTATGGAATTTCTGGTGGAGTTGGTTAGGAAAGGCTTGACCCTATAGAATAAGCCTAGCTTGATGTGAACTTTTTTGATAGTTATAGCTAGGTGTTCGACAAATCAAAGATTGTTGTTGTGTGTAACCCTGAGGATCTTGGTGTGTTCAACAGGTTCTATTATAGTTTTATTGGAGGAACAGATGGTGAAGGGAGGAGGGTGATCATGTGTTTTGTTATTAGTGCAGAGCATTCATTTATTTTTTTTAATTAGAATTAAGAACCAGTTGGGAATCAGACAGGTAGTTTTCTATGTCAAGGAAGGCTTTCTGGATTATTTGTAGGAGTTCTGGTAAGGAGGGAGCTGAACATATGAAGGAGGAGTCATTTGCATATTGAACAATGTTTGGATGTTAGGTGGCTTTGAGGAACTTACTGGTGAAAACGATAAAACATAGTGGTCCGAGTATTGATCTTTGAGGCAAACCAGCAGGGGCAGGTAAAAAGGTAAAAAGTTCACCTTGCCACTTTGCAGTCTTTTGACAGTCAGATAAATTGCTACAAAACAAGGAGAAGGCCATTTGGGAAAGGTTTAATGAAGCTAGCTCATTGAGCAGTTTCTGATGGGAAACAGTGTCAAAGGCATTCGACATATCCAATAACTACGCGCAAAAAAACAATTGTTCTTAGGGATTTCAACATCGACTGGAACACTTGCTCTTGTGAAACCTCCACATCCATATAAACCTCTATGGATTTACTCAAATCATAACCTCCCCCACCAGGACAGGAAAACTCAATAACAAGGAAAGTACCCTAGACTGGATATTCATCAATACTCATCTTCAATCTTATAAATCAGGCACTTTGCCTGATGAACTAAGTGACCCCTGTCTCACCTATGTAATCAAGGTCAACGTAGACCGCTCCTACCAACCCACCTATAGAATATTAAGAAACAACAAGAATTTCATTCTCACCAAGTTTCAAAATGAACTTAAGGCATGCAACTGGTTAGTAAAAAACAAAAACAGAGCCACGGAACCTTGCTCCAGCTAAACAAACCACTCGTAGTGAATCCGAAAAAAACTGAACGCAAATTTTATTATTGAGCGTTTTCGCCTTGCTAAAATTCAATTTTAGCAAGGCGAAAACGCTCAATAAAAATTTATGCTCAGTTTCGATTCACTACGAGTGGTTTGTTTAGCTGGAGCAAGGTTCCGCGGCTCTGTTTTTGTTTTTTATCAGTTTGTATATGCAACTGGTTAGTACTAAAAAGTCTCCTGGTAAAGGAGTAGCATACTTTAACACCAAATTCCTTGCTTTTCTTAGCTCCCATGCTCCCAACCGTTCTATTAGAACCAAAGTTAATATTGTACCATGGCTTTCTAAGGATACCAAAACCAAAATTTCACTCAAAAACAAAGCATGGGCCACCTACCCAAAAGCAAAAGCCCCACTTGATCAACTAAGATTCAGACAGCTAAGGAATGACACCAACAAATCCATAACCTTAGACAAAAATAACCACTACTACCATCTGCTGCAAAATCACCAAAACAAACCTTAAAAGTTCTGGGCAGGAATAAACAAACTACAAAGTTACCTAGTAGCAAAATGTCACAGAATACACCACATTAGATATAACAACCTTAATCCCAGGAAATCTCTACTCACTAATCGTAAACTCCCTAGTCCATACTATCTCAAACAACTCCACTTATTAAAAGATGTAGACATTCACCCAACCCAGGGCCATTAACAAACCCAATCTCTCTCCCCAACCCCAACTAAGCCACTAATTGTTTCATCACTAAACAATCTAATTCACTCCTTGTAGCTCAACTTAATATTCGAAGCATTAACAATAAAATAGCTCAACTCCATGCCCTCTTAGATATATATTCCTTTGACATTCTTTGTTTAACAGAAACCTGGCTAAAACCAGCAACTAAAGATAATGAAGTTATCCCACCAGGGTATAATATTCTAAGACTCAACCATCTAATCAAAAAGGGTGGGGGGTTGCTATTCTATCTAAATCAGGATTACAATTAATTACTTATGACACTAAACCGCCTCCAAATACCAGTGCAGAAATTCTCATATCTAAACTTGAACTTAACAAAGGCAGATCCATTTATATTATCTGTATCTATCTACCCCCTGATAACAACATTACCTCAATGGAAAGTATCCTATGCTGGCTATCTCAACACCTGCCCCAAGAAACTATCATTCTTGGTGATATAAATATTGATTGGAATTGCTGTAGTAGCAGCCACCCTACCACCCACATTAACCTTCATGGTTACTACCAAACCAGCACCTCCTATACCAGGATAAACAAACACAACAAGAAGGAAAGCACATTAGACTGGATTCTTATAAACAACCATCCCCAAACATATGAATCTAAAACCCTTCCTGTTGATATAAGTGATCACTCACTTACATATATCATCAGGCATAAATCCTATTCTACCATTCCTACCACTATCAGGAATATCAGATCCAAAAAGAACTTCAACCCTGATCTCTTCCAAAATGAACTTAGAACATGCAACTGGTCTCCCTTAAATTACCTTCCTCTAGAAGAAGCAGTACAATACTTTAATTCAAATGTTTTAGCCATTCTTGATCACCATGCCCCAACCCGTGCAATCAGATTCAAGACCAAATCTGCCCCTTGGCTTTCAAAAGAAATGAAACAGAAAATACATCTCAGAAATAAATACTGGACTAAATGGAGAATGACAAAAAACCCTGTTGACCAACAAAT
The DNA here is from genome assembly GCF_019279795.1 of Protopterus annectens. Taxonomy (NCBI): domain Eukaryota; kingdom Metazoa; phylum Chordata; order Ceratodontiformes; family Protopteridae; genus Protopterus; species Protopterus annectens. Next base: position 873,834,760 of record NC_056732.1, read on the forward strand.
TTTCAGAGAATTAAGAAATAACACTAAAAAAGCTATACAATCAGATAAAAGAAACTACTACCTTCAATTTCAGAGGCTAACCACAATAACCCACAAAAGTTCTGGGCAAGCATCAACCAATTACTACATCCAGGTCAATCCAGTACACCAAACCCAACAAATACTAATCAATAAAATCCCATGTTTACTGCCAATGCCTTCAATTCCTTTTTTACTGACACTATCCAAACACTAGCCAGTCAATTATCATCTGGTAATTTTACTTTACCTACCTACAACAAAATCCACCCCCACCATTTCTTCTCCAACCAATCCCAACAACCCATATTCTTGCCCTAATCCAAAAATTGAAACCATGCGCTCCTTCAGCAGACCAAATACCTGCTGAATACCTACAAAAATCTGCCAAATCAATTGCTTATCCCATCTCCATTCTTATCAATAGAACTATTAGTGAAGGCCACATCCCTAGTATCTGGAAAGTCTCCCATATTATCCCCCTACACAAAGGTGGAAACTCAACCGCATTCTCTATCATCCCATAGCTCTTCTTTCCCCTTTGGCAAAGATCATGGAAAAATGCATACATGGACAGTCTCCCATATTATCCCCTACACAAAGGTGGAAACTCAACCGCATTCTCTAACTATCATCCAATAGCTCTTCTTTCCCCTTTGGCAAAGATCATGGAAAAATGCATGCATGGACAGTTACTAGACCACCTAATCCACAATAACTTGCTCTCTAGCTGTCAACATGGTTTCAGACCTTCCCATAGCACTACCACTGCCCTCCTTTCCTTTACAGACTATATCAACAAAAACCGTAACTGCAATTTGCTCTCTTCAGCACTATTTATCGATCTGTCCAAAGCCATCAAATTTTGATAGATATCCTCAAATCCCTGTCCTTGCATGCACTCTCTATCAAATGGTTCCAATCCTACCTTAATAATAGAAAACAGGCTGTACTTTGGGGTAACAGTCTATCTACCCTCCTATCAGTCAGCCTCGATGTACCTCAATTACCCATATTAGGACCTCTTCTTTTCTCCATATTCATCAATGACCTTCATCAAGCAATTCCCCAAGCTTCATCCATACAATATGCAGATGACTCCACACTTATATGCTCCACTAAATCCATCTCTGACCTTCACTCCACTACCCAAAATGTCTTTAACACTGTGGAACAATGGTTCACCCATCGTTGCCTACTCTTAAACCCCCAAAAAACTAAACTCCTCCTTTTCAATCCTATTCTGAAATCCTCCCCCTTAGAATTTTCTATTTCTTCCACTAATGGCACAAGTATATCACCTGACCTAACTGCCAAGCTACTTGGTGTCACCATAGACAACAATCTTTCCTTTGACACACACATTAACAACACTATTAAATCAATCAACAAAAAAACTTGGTTCTCTGTACAGAATAAAACCTGTTCTATCACCCACAGCTAGAACTACTATTGCATATACTCATCTAATCGCTACACTCCTCTATGCCTCTTCCATTTTCACCAACCTACCTAAGAGCAACCTCAGTAAGTTGGAAAGCTCCTACAATAATATAGCCAGATTTGCTACTGGTAAACCATTTAAAACTCACCACTGTGTTAACTTAAAGCAGCTTGATTGGCTGGAACTACAGAATCTAATCACTTACCACCAACTAATCATTGCACATAAAACTCTCTACCAACCTTCCAATACTCCTAGTCTCTCTACCATCATCACCCCCTATAACAATCTGAATTCCTTACATTCATCTCAGAAACTTCTAGTCAAAACATCTAAATCTAACAACAGGGCTGGGGATTCTCTTTTCTCAAATACTGTGGGAAAATTTTGGAATCTTCTCCCCTGTGACCTTTCCTCTATTTCCTCTTTATCACTCTACAAAAAAAGACTGAAACTTTTCCTCAGAGCACACTGGTCATGCAACTGTACTAAACCTGCCTAAACCTCTCCCCTACCCAATTTATGCCTTGTCTCCCCTTTTATTCCTTATAATTAGTTCTTCTGTCATTCCTTTTTTACAATATATGACCTCTATGCTCTGTATCTCATTATTTTTCCTTCTCTCTCTCACTTATCTGTGAGAAAAAAAACATTTTTTTAGTAAAACTATTTATTCATTTTTTTCTTTGAAACTCATTGGTACTATTACTGATCATTAAGCACCCTCTTTTTTTGTGTAATGTACGGTATATGCCATCAGACTGTATTACCTCCTTGTTTTCTTTTTTCTTTGCCATTAAGAGATTTACTTTACCTGTAAATTGAACTAGCCTGTATGCCTCCTTTTGCATTTATGGAATGTACCTCCATGTCTTTTTTGAAAACCCAGTTTTCATTGTATTTGTTACCTCTTCTTCAAATGATTTCCTATTAACCTTATTTGTCAGTGTATATACTACTATAATTTCATTCTTGTTATATATTCTCTTTGTAATTTTTTATGTTAACAGTTTTGTCATGGAGCTTATCTCCCCGGGCCTCTACTGAAAATGGACATATATCCAGTTAGACTAGCCCGGTCAACAAATGTAAAATAAAATAAATAAATAAATAACTACTCCACCCAGGCCAAACTGCCACTCCACCCTCCTCAGCTTCCCAACAAAAATCCCCAGTAGATATTGAAAATAACTTCAACAGCTTCCTCACAGAGACTATCCAGTCTCTAGCCAGCCAACTCTTGACCAATGATTCTAATTCTAATGCAGCCACACCCAGTACCCAAGCATAGTATTCCTTCCAACCTGTTCGTACTGAACTTATTCATGCCCTGCTTAAGAAACTAAGACTCATCACCCTGGCTGCAGACCTCCTCTCAGCAGACTATCTGTAAAAGGCTGCTGACACCATAGCATGCCCCATCTCAATCTTGATCAACAGAGCTATATCTGAAGCTACTGTACCCACTATATGAAAAGTCTCCCATGTCATACCTCTCCATAAAGGAGGCAGTTCCACTGAAGTGTAAAACTTTAGACCCATAGCTATTCTGTCACCTCTAGCTAAAATTATGGAGAAGTGTGTACACATACAGCTCATGCACTACCTCACACAGAACAAGCTGTTGTCCAACTTTCAGCATGGCTTTAAGCCACATCACAGTACTACTTCTGGCCTCTTCTCTTTCTCTAAGATCATTAACCACAACTGCAGCAATAACAAACTATCCTCAGGACTCATTCTTGATCTATCCAAGGCTTTTGACATGGTTGACCACAAAATGCTTATTAATACCTTGAAGGCCTTCTCCTTAAACAACCATGCACTCCAGTGGTTTCAATCCTACCTGCAGGGCAGGCAAAAGGCAGTCCTATGGCAGGACAAGCTATCACCTCGCCTACTCATCACATTAGGAGTCCCCCAGGACTCGATACTAGGACTCGTTCTTTTCTCCATCTTTATCAACAACCTTCATTCATTCATCCCAGATGCTACCTACATTCAGTATCCAGCTACTTTATTCACAATAAGCTAAAATACCTTCAATACAGTAGAAAAATGACTTTCCAATCAACAAATAATCCTAAACTCCAAAAAAAAACTAAGATGCTCCTCTTCTCCCCCACACAAAGGATCCCCCTGCCATCCTTCAAGCTAACCACTAACAATGGCACTATCATCTCCCCAAAAGCCCAAACTAAACTAATGGGCGTCATAGTTGATAACAATCTGAAGTTTGATGTGCATATCAATCAAATTATCAAAACCATTAATAAAAAACTTGGCTCTCTTTACAGAATCAAACCTTTCCTTACCCCACTTGCTAGAACTGCAATTGCCCGTTCCCATCTACTATCAACTCTTCTCTATGCCTCACTTCTATTCTCCAACTTAAACAAAACAGATCTTAATAAACTATCATCCTGCTATAAACACATTGCCAGATTTGCTACTGGCACAGCCTACTGGACACACCACTGTCACAACTTAAATCGCCTAGGATGGCTTGAACTGCCTACCCTACTGCAGTTCAACCAGCTAATAGTGGCACATAAAGTCCTTTACCAACCAGAAAATACACCTGCACTAAAAAATATTATCAGCCCCTACACCGGCACCCGGCCACTGTGATCATCCACTAGACTCCTCGTTCAAATATACAAATCCAACTTCTCAGCTGGGGACTCTCTGTGTGCCAACTCTGTTGGAAAAACATGGAACAGACTCCCAGCTGACTTGACTCTAGAACCCTCACTAACTTGATTCAAAAACAAACTCATGAAATACTTCAAAACTCATTGGTTATGTCCTTGCACTAACCCCGACTAGTGACCTGTCTATTACTTAGGTGCCTTACCTTCAACTACTTCTAACTTTTTTCAACTACATTTCAGTAAGGGTCAGTTGTATAACTGCTGCTCAGTGTGTCTTAAACCTGAATGTAATGTTATGTATATATAACTTTGCAGTTTTGTAAAGTGTTTCATATGTTAGTACAATTGATATTGCTTATTACTGTAATCTGCTTGAAACTAGCATTTGCTAAATGTTCAATGTGTATTATTATCTTGGAGCTTTTCTCCCTGGGCCTCCACTGAAAATGGACATATATCCAGTTGGACTATCTCAGTCAATGTAAAAAATAAATAAATAAATAAATATCAAGAAAAATAGTAGATATGAGGTGGCCGGAATTTCAAAGCTGGTTAATTAAGTTAGTAAAACTAACCAGAGCAGTGGTAGTGCTATGCTTTGGTCTAAAACCACGTCGGGATGCAGATAGGAGATCATTGTTTAGCAGACAGTCAAGTAGTTGTGTGTAGATGCATTTTTCAAGAATTTAAGCAATGAGGGGAGCATAGCATTTGGTCTGTAATTCGCAAATTCTGTAAAGGTGCCACCTTTATGCAAAGGGATGATGTTTGAGACTTTCCAGACCTTTGGGTTATATTGTTGAGTAATGGACTGGTTGATTAGGATAGATATAGGGTAGGAGATGGCCTATGAGGCTATTTTAAGAAATTCATTGGAAAGCTGGTCAGCAGCAAGGGATGAGTTTCTTTATGGAGCTGGTTTGTATTGGTTTTATTCAGAAAAATTTGAGGTATTCTGTTGTCTGTGTATGTATGGATAGAAGGGTAGTACTGCCATTTTTTTTTTTACATGGGATAGGATAGAATTGATAAAATGAGAAATACATTGGGATGTAAAACTATCAGTAGAGTTGGTTGTGGTTGGAGCTGGGGTTGTGGTCTGACTTGGTTTTAGCAAGAAATTGATGGCTCGCCAAAGTTTCTGGGGGTTATTTTGGTGCTGTTGTTGGATTGTTGTGTGGCAATTTTTTTTCTGGTTAATTTGTTTTTCAGTGAGGTTTTTCATTTGATGATATTTTAGAAGTGGTAATTCATTTTTGGTCTCTTGATAGTGGTACCAGGCTCTATCTCTTAGTTTAAATAGCTTATTGTTGTCATTAGTTAGCCATGGTATATATTTAGATTTAGTGCAGATTGTTTCTTAGGGGGGCTAGGCAATTTAGAATATTGATGAATTTATCTTTGAAATTTTGCACAGCTGAGTCTATGTGGAGGTGTTTTACATGGGTCATTCACAGTTTTTCAAGATGGTTTTAATGTCTTTCGATGAAAAATATTTTTTGTTGTTATGTACATATTTATAGACAATGATTTTTGGGGAGCACATATGCTGCCTAAGCAAGTAGGTAGGTAGGTGATCACCTAGGCTGTCAGGGAGATAGCCGAATTGATGGCAGAGGGTGGGTTTATTTGTGAGGTGGGTTTATCCTTCTTTTTCTCATGGGTTTGATTCCAAAGTGGTACTACTCAATTTTACTACTGTGTTAAGTCCCAGCAGCTCAGTATGTCACCATTCATACCATTTTACTTTCAACCAGCAATGATTATAAGAAACACCATAAAGCATTTCAATGGTTATTATTGCAGCATGTGTAAACCGGGTTTGCATCACACATAGAATATACATTATGCAGCCCGACTGAAAAAACTCCGGCTGTACTCAGTGGCATATCGCTTACTCATAGGTGATCTCTGCCTGACTTACAAAGCCATATTCAACTCAGAATTGATGGACATGCTCCACCTAAAGAAATCCAAGTCAATGTGAGCCATGCGCTCTAGTGAGCTAAACCTCGCCATAACAATAAATAGAACATGCTGGAGGGATAGATTCCTGTCACAGAGACTCCCCATGCTTTGGAACAAAATTCCAAACTACATCAGGCAGAGCCCCTCACTAACACTCTTCAAGAGAAACCTTAACGAGTGGATGGGTAACAGAAAATACACCCCTGGGATCACTTCATTGGCTCTGCTTGACAGAGGATCAGTTAATTAATCAATGGGATGGCAAAAGTCAGCACACTCTGGCTAGGCTTATAAATGCCCTCGGCCAGATAGCATAGTACCTACCTATGAACCTATGAACCTATGGCCAAATCTCACTTCCATACTTCACACTTTCATTGTTTTTGGATGTAGTCATTGCCATTGTCTCTACAAAGCTTAGTCAGTGTTTTCAATTATATAGATGCAGCTAGCAAGGCTGCTACATCAAAAAATCTGAATTGGGTGCCAGTTTAGACTCATTGGGCTAGCTTGACTTCTTTAGACCTGACAGGCAAAGGTGAGGATATTGTTCCATTTACAGCACAAAGATGAGGTGTTATGGAATCCTGCATATATGTGGAACTCCTCCTTAAGTGCTACAGCTGTAGGCTGCAGCAGGGGAATTGTAGCAGGTCTCAGAGTAAGGTAGAGTCTTGGAATAGCTTGGCCAAGTCTGTCTGCAGTACAACTAGCATTCCATGCTTTGCAGAACAATGTCATTACCAATACAGAGACAAGAAGAAGTACAAGCAGAACCTCCTGAGCTGATGGGAGTATGAATTTAAGACTGCAAACACCCCCTCAGTTACGTAAGTATAATGACTCAAGAGTCAATGGCATAGCATGGATTAAACAGCCAGCACAGTTATTCATTATATAGTTCATATCTTTTTTCTCTATGGTATAGCTGCAGAAGAGATAGCACAGAACTGTGAGGCATATCAGGAAACACTGTCTCACCTCAGAGAGGCACAGGGTTAGTATGCATCATGCTTAGATGCGAGACAGATAATTATTTTCAGTCCATCACTCCATATTATTTTGAGCAGACATACCTAAGCTTTTATAGCAAGCATATATGCTTTCTCCAATAGCTCTTGATGATTGCATTAGGCAATGGGTACACCAGCTTGGCTGTGTGTGGGTTCAGTTTTCAGAAGCAGAAATTAGCATTTATTACAGGTTACTATTTCCAACTACAATGCTGAATGACATTAACAATTCAATATTGGTGACTCATTTGTTAACCCAGAAAGCATGTATACAATATGGCATAGTCAAATAAATACTTCTATTTGTTATATCAAAGTACTTAAATTGATTTATGACTAATGTATTCACATCATATATGGATGTGGCAAAGGAGAACATATTTATTCATTATATCTGTTTATGTATTGAAATAATAAAATAATGTGACATGCCATTAACTTCATTCTCTCTGTTTTGTCTCTTCCCCCATCCCCTCTCTCTTTTCCCCATGTATATTAATTTTGCCTTTCTTGATACATTGCTGCTGAAAACAAAATAACCATCAACACAGAGATATAGACTGACCACTGGGGTCAGCATGCCATGCCTCCACAGGTGGCTGCAGTGGCACCACCACGTTCAGCACAGACACCCAGAAGATCTGAGTCACAAACTGTCAGTATTGCCTTCAAACCTCCTGCCATATTTGCTTTATCTGCATCAGGGAGGTCTTCTCCAGCTGCTGGTGCAGTGGTATCCACCAGGAGCAGTACTGGAGGTAGTGACTTTGTCACCCATCATGAGCTGATAGGCTGGTTAAGGGCATAACTGAGAGGTGCCTTGGTGCCTGAATAGGCAGAGCCAAAAAGGTCCTGCAATGGATTGCATAATCAATGCCATTTCCAGCAATGACACAGGAAACTAAGACAGAGACAGTGAATGGCAGTTTTGAGAATGATGATTAGATGCTCACTGTGCTGAACATGTATGTACCCCCAATGTCCCCTATCTATCTCCAGTCATGATGTATCTCATCATTTTGTGTCCATCAACATCCCTGTCTGTCTTGCATGACCATATCTGCTTCCTTACCTGCTTAACTTACATGACCTTCATTCCTAGGTAGTTTCCCCAACAATCCACTCTCTCTATGAAAAAAAGGAAAACAAATTGGGCTCCTATCCCACAAAAAATATGCTCTATGCATTCCTCCCCACTCCTCCTATATGTCTTCTTGACGCACTTGATTTTGTCTAATTGGCTATACAACATTATTCTGTGGTTGCCACCCATCCATGGTGTGGGGACTCTCCAAAGTCATTAAATTATGTATACAATTCTACTTTTATGTTGTGTAGAAGTTGTTAGCTATGGTGTTCTCCCTTCACCATCCTGCAAACTCATTCATTTTTCTCCTGAGTCCTCCCTTCTGATCGACTCATATTTCCACCACTGTCATCTCAACCCCTTTTTCACACATTTAACACCCATGGCCTGAAATGGCCCATAAAAAAGCCTTCACTTTTTGTCATTAGCATTTGCACAGAGCTTTACATTGTGCACTAGTGCTGAGTGACATTGAATGGCATTTCATGTCCTATGGCAAAAACTGATGAGTTTTTCTTCTATCACCCACACTAGTCTAGTTAGCTTTGAGAAAACATGCTTAAACCTAGTTTAGTATAGGAAAACAGAGTAAAGCCATTACTTTCAGACTGCAGCAAATATTACACTGCTGGATGTTATGAAGTGAGAGTTCCTGTGTGGTGTGTTGCGATAATTCACATATCTGTAGACTGTTTTTACATAGTGTCAAGGAGTCCCTTCTAGGCATATGTTAAAAATATGATTTAATGTCATTTTATTTTCCTATTATGTGTTTAGGTGCAGACTTCTATATTTATCTCCAGTTACATTACATGAAACTAGCAGGATCTGAAAAAATATGGCATATTATTTGAATAGTCCAGCAATAAAGCATTTGCAAAAAAATTCTACTCCCAACAGGAAAACTTATCAAGCCCCACTTATTCTCTTTATGTCTTAATCTTGTTTCTTCTCTCCTGCCTATTCCTATTTCCTATAATAAATACAGAGCATGACAGAGTAATTATGAGGAAATGCATAAGTAACACACCATAAAGAGGGCCCCAAATGTCGCATAAACCGGACTCTTGGTTTGTATCTCTTCATCCCTCTCTCTCTCTTCACCCCTAATATCTCACCAGTTTTTAAAGTTGCACTTTTATTATCCTGATGGATGTAGTGTTCATCTTATGAACTTATGCTGTTGGCATTACTGTGATAAAGACTAATGCTCACATCTTCCCTTACTTCAATAAGCTGCCACTGTCCCTTCAATTGTGTAATTTTAAATTTGTAAAGTAGGAGGTTTTTTTTGTAATATGCTGAGATAATGTGCAGATCTGCTGACTGATTTTTTGCATAGTGTCCAGGTTTCTAATCCAGGACTATGTCCAACTCTTTTGATAAGACTGTTTTATGTGTAGCTGTTGCCTACATATTGTATTCAGCGACCATTTTCTTGCTTCTGTCATAATTCATAATCTGTATGGTCACTGCCTCCCCCTCCCCCTACATATTTCTCTTTCCCTGATGTATTATCAGTCTGAGTTCTCATCATTTGCACAATTCCTGGCACCAAATATCAATACTAAGTGACAGTAAATGGCAGTTCACATCTTGTGGCAAAATCTTGTGAGTTTTTCCTTAGACAACATTACCACAGCTAGACTCATGCAAATATGCTTAAGTCGACTGTACCACAGAAAAACAAACTCATAGTAATAAAGTCTGATACAGTTACTCTTCCATGTCTATTAGCTGACTGGATGTCATGTACAGTCTGAGGGATATCCAGATGATATATCTGTGATGAAAGCTGCTGCTTACACACTCTCTTTCTTCTACCTGTTATATGTGTTCTTTACATTTGGCAATTTGAAAGTATGAGTTTCTATTCTTTACAGTATGTAATTTGAAATCTATGTGGTGAGCTGGGATAATCCTCCAGTCTTTATACTGTTGGTATATACTATGAAAGGTTTGAATATGGAAGTATGTCATACAATTGTGTAATATTTTCCCATATTTATAGTATGTGTGCAATTGTGTGCTATATATGTTATTACCCACCACTATCCTCTTATGTCATCATGTTTCCACTCTCCTACCACTTATTGATCCATACTGTAAACACTTTGTTGTATATAGCAATGATTCTAATGTGCATAGAGTTTTAAAGGATGTCCATCTTTCTGCATATTCATTTGTGCTGTGCTCATTACAACACGTGTGAATGTCTGGCAAATCATTGAGGCTTGAAGTCATTAAGAAATGCCATATATTCAATTTACAATTTGTATATAGTTCAGAAAATGTTTTATCATGGCACAACTGAAATTTTATAAGGGCAGTATTTAAAAATTGTCCCTCAGTTTTGGCTTGTGTCAAACTATATCTTGCCTTTGTACGTACAGAGCCTGACATAATAATCATGATGATAACCCTAAGATATGCAAAAATCTTCCCCCAAACAAATTTCTTAGTATTCCTCTATCCCTGTATCTGAATATCTCTGTCTACCTACCACTTCTGGCTCATCAGTCTTTCTCCCCAGCATTTGCACTATGCCTGATACTCAGCTACACCTCTAAATTATAGTAAATGGCAGTACACAGATTATGGCAAAATTTTATGAGTGTTTGCCTTCAGCTGCATGATTCTGATGCCCTCGTGCTGCTGTGGTTAGCCTTGCTGCACTGTGTGAAGGCAGGCTGATAGCAGAATGAGGAGACAGTTATTGCCATCTCTTCAACACCCTGCAGAGTGGGATGTATGCCATATTGTGATGTTGCAGTTGTAAATAGTGTCATGAAGAATGCTGTCCGCAGTTTCCTTGCTTCATTAGGTTTCTAGCAACTTTCACACGTTTGGTCTCTCGTGTTTCATAATCATTCACAAAATTCTCATATCTTCCCAGAAATGAAAGCAGGAAAATAAGTACAATAAAGGCTTTATGTGTTCACAGGCATAGTACAATAGGCACACGTGGGCAATGCTGCTGCTTTACACACATAAGGTGATAGGATCAATATGGTTTCATTTCAATCAATGATCTGAAGTATGTTAATTATGACACATACATATCTGTTGCTGATGTATTGACTTTTTATTACTCATTCATCATGCAAACATATACAACTACATGACAATAATTGCAGCATGCCTCAAATACTGGCATAATCACCACATACGAGGGCAGTGTGAATATAACATGTGTATCATCCATATAATGAGTAATGTACTGCAAGTGTCATGGTAAAGGTGGAAATCATGATGCATGAAAGATTAACATAACACATATCTGTTGTGTATTTCATTACAATCTGACCTGTCTGTCTGTCTGTCTATACTCCTTACCTGCATGAAGGTTGGCATGCAGCACTACTGTCTACTGCTATTTCCCATTCTACATTCAGCACTCCAGTATATCATTATACATGCGCTAATACTGTGCCATCAACCGCATAAATACGCTTGCCAGTTTCATACTTCAGGCAGCGACTGAAAAAAAAAAATAAAAACATTGTTAATGATTTGTTTTAGTTTTGTATGTGGTATTGGACTGTTTTACTAAAGATATGTGGATTTAACTGTGATGTTGACTGAACACTTCATTCTGTAAATTTATGTCTGCACTCCAACATTTACACTTGGAAATGATGGGAATGATATGGAACCTTTTTACATATACTTGATCAATGGTTTCCAAGCAGTGCATTGCCATAGTTTTGAGCTGTCACTGGACATTGTCAATGCATGGCTAAATGCATATGATAATGGCACAACAAATGATTACAGTTTGCTTATAGTCATCTCAAGTGAAGATATTTAAATGCATGTGTTTTCTTCTCAAAATGTCTGATGAAGTGCCAGGAGGCATAAAGCACTCACCTATCAGCTAATAAAGGAGTTTTTATCTTTAGTATTGCCGTGTTTGTTACCTTTCTGCTTTAGACATTGATTCTGAGTTGGGTGCAGTTCAGCTGTATGTTTGCAGAGGTACTTAATTCCCCAGTAACTTGAGGAGTTTTGTTTGGAATTCAGCTGAAAAGTTATGAATGACTGGTCATCAATTCACTATTTCACAAGTGTGATTGCCATCAGAACACCATTATGTAAAACTGGTACATATCACTCTCACTACCACAATTTACATGAATAATAGCATAAATGAGATATGTGTGTAGTATGTCGTTCCTCGGGATCAGCACCTTGCTGTTACTCCTGCCTATCTACACACATGCCTTTTCACCCAAAATGACTCTCCCATCCCCTTAGCCCACTTTTAACACAAACATCATCTCGGCAATATAGTGACAAGGCCATCTTTTCATAAGTGCACCTTCTTGCTATCAAAGTCAGCCTTCTTCTGTTGTGCTTATGGTTAATGCTGCATTCTCTAGATTCTGTAACTAGATAGGTAAATGGTTCAAATCCAGCAATGCCAAACTTTTGCCTGTGTGTGGCTCAAGTTTCAGGTACATATCCACTTCAACTAGGAGAAACATTTACACTGGGAAAGGACTCTACAATCCCCTTATTCCACTTTTAGCACAAACATCTTCTCTGCAACACAATGATGAGGACATCCTTTCATAAGTGCACTCTTTCATTACAAAAGTCAGACTTCTCCTACGGAGCTTGCAGTTAACATTGTGTTCTGTAGGTTATGTAACTGGGTAGATAGGATGTTTAAATCCAATAATGTTGAACCTGTGTGTATGTGTGTGGCTCGAGTCAGGTACATATAGCTTCATCATCAGAAGTGTTGCATCTACTTCAACTCAGAAAGAATGTTTACACCATGAGAGGACTCCACTAATCCCATATTTACCACAAACATCTCTTCTGCAACACACTGATGAGGGCATCTTTTCATAAGTGCACTCTCTCACTATAAAAATCTGAATTCTCCTGTGGCACTTACGGTTAATACTGTGTCCTCTAGATTCTGAAACTAGATAGGTAGGTGTTTTGAATCCAGCATTGCTTAAGTAGTGTGACTGTGTGTACTGTCATATACAACTAGCTCCTTCACAGCACCCCTTATGAACACTTCCACTTAGTTGATGCATTTTCTGCCTAGGGCTACCAGATACATTTCTATCATCCCAAGGCAGAATTCAGTTTTGGAAACACAATGACTACATCATGCTATAAAAACTGCACTATCTCCCATTTGTAATGTGACTTATCCTGTTTTGCTGACTGTTGGTATTGTACTTTCTAAACTGTGTAACTTGGTAGGCTGGTGGTTTGAAACAATGAACTGTTTGTCTAGTGTGAGTGTGTGTGCATCTATTGTGATGTATGGAAAAGGCATCCAATACTTATAGGATGGGTCGCTGCACAGTATTATTGTGTTTTTCTGCCACTTTCTTTCCATTCTAGCAGACATATCACCCTATTAAACAATGGTGATGTCTGTACCACTCAACCTCTTTGGTCAATAGTTTGGGAAAAGCCAAAAATAATGGGAGACCAAGTCCAAAAAAAAGGGATAGATTTTAAATATTGTTCTTCTAAATTTAAAAAAGAAGATAGAATAAAGGTTTTGTATTAGCATGCATTTTCTGAAGGATATGAAATATGAAACTTGAAGGTCTTTCATTATTTAGTGACTTCCTCCCTCAATGATTTGCTAGAAAACACACATTTTATTAGGGACAGAAAACAAAACTATCAGGCAAAAATCTGGATATTCTGTGGAAAGCTGGACAGTAGAAAGGCATGGTGATATCATCCATTCGAATGTGCATTGTAACAGTTGCAAACCAACTTCTCATGCAGTTCTTGCTATTCAAGCAATGTTTTGTATCTTGTGATCTTTGGTAAACAGTTCAAATCCAGCCATTATCCCTTAGGCTTAGTTGTGTCAGTATGACTGTGAATGCACATGTAAGTAACAATGGTATCACCCACCTATCTGCTGTGTACATTAATATTTGGGGATTCCTCTTACAAACACTTCTACTTGATTGAAATGCTTTATTAATACTGATAATGCCATTTGATGAAATTTGCTTTTTCTAAAAGTAGTACTAACCTTTCTTCTCTGCCATGAGGAAATAAGACAATGTTCCATTGCCTTAGTAAGCCATGTGTTCAAATCCATGATTATCTACACATTTTACATGGCTGGGAGTCTGGTGTTATAATGTCAACTACATTATACATCACGTGTGTTTGATTACACCTAATATCGTGCAATATTGTATGACAAAGACCATTTTATAACCAAATTACAGGCACAGATATGCCTTGCAACAATAACATGATGTAATATCTTCACATACCCAAATTTCTTACACTTGCAGTGAGAATTCTCCTACGGAACATTCATTCTTCACAATATCATGTTACTTCTGCGGGCACATAAGTAAGTGTTCAAAACCCATAGTGAGTAACTGTAATCATTGTGTGTCAGTATACTGCTATGAATGAATGACATCCACCACAGCTGTAATGCTGTGCAGGTACAGTGGCGGAAGTCTCCCCCATCCCTTTTACCTCAAACAACTGGTTGCAACACAGTCATATGATGTATTGACTTCACATAAATGAAGTGTCATAATTATGTTAAGATTTCACTGTGGTGACTGTGATTCATTCACTTTGTACTAGCCTGTGGATTAAAAAAGGTTGCTGTTAAATTCCAGCAAATAGCAACATTTTGTGAGTATACTGGCATGACACAGACACTTGTTGTTTGTCTTTCGGCTTTTTCCTGGTAAGGGGTTGCCACAGTGGAACTCCGGTCTGCTAATGATTGGCAGTAGATTTTTACAAAATGCCAAGGTGCCAGCTCAAAGCCCAACCTTCAACAAAGGAATGCCCATTTATGCACGCATGTCTTTTGAATGCTACCCAACCGCGGGGAGGACATGCAGACTCCACAAAGAAAGCTTTCCCAAGCCAAGCTGAGAATCGAACGGGAGAACCTCTTGCTGTGAGGTAACAATGCTACCACTGTACCACCGCGGAAACACACAGACACTATTCCATCATTATTATTATCTATTTTTATGTTGAACAAACAACTTTCAACATATCTGAAAATGTCATGGCAGCCAAACAGTTGTTCTTAGATTCCTGTGGCGCAATTGCTCCTGTGATACATGCAGTAAACACTAGCTTCTGTGCCATATCTACATAGATAGAGTGTGGTCTGGATCTGGGACTGTGTATGTACCAAGCAATGAGGATGAAAAAGACTGGCTTGGCCAAGCAACATTGATATTGGACTGTTCAAAGTAGTGTGAACACTAACATGGGTTCCTCTTGTTCATCACTTTGACAAATTTATATTGTATAAATTAGCATCAGAAGTTCTTTCTTACTTCACACCTTGATTTCTCTCATTTCTGACAAGCTTCATTGTTATCTTTTGTGGTAAACACAGTCAATACACAGCTCTGTAGAGTGTGTAGTATGACAGACAGGGGTTTGAATCTGGTAACATCTGTCAGTAAGACAACTGTATCAGACTGGAATGCCTTAGGCAAAGAAAGTAGTTATGGCACAGAGGCCATATTTTAAGATGTCATATTCCATGTTAGGGGATTCATATCTATTAAAATGCGAGACTGATGTAATCCCTTTAAGCACACACTTCAAAACACAACCTATATGCCTATTTCTGTGGTGTCAGTTGATACATACCTTTCTTATATCTGCCTTGGTATGTTTTAGAGTCTGGCAAGATGCAAATGCCAAGTATGTCAGTGCTTGCTCACAGACATGACTTATTTTTCAAATAATCTTCTAATTTGCATGTTTTGCATGTCTTCATAGAAACATTTATATATTACTTTATTTCTTTTATTCACACTTTAGAGCTTTATATGACATGAGGATTTATATAACATTTCTTACTATATGGTATGCTGCAAGATCATTAGAAAGTGTGACTGACTTCTGTTATGATTATTTCTTGTGTGTTTGTGTTGTCTACTTGATGGTATAATAGTGTTTGCTGTAATTCCATGTGAGCATGCCCAGTATAATGATGCAGTAATGCATGCCATTTAGCAAAGAGACCTTTAAATAATTAATGCCATGGATTATATGTTGTCATGTGTTGTTCTTTGTCAAGACTTGATTGAATTATCCACTGAGATTATGGCTATTCCACCATCTGCCCAATGGAGTTAGTGACATACAGACAAAGGATAACAACATTTTTCACAGGCAAGTGTACATGTGCTGTATGTGCAATTCAATCTACAATAGGTCAATTACTAATACACATTAATACTTCAACCCAGATGTGTCGCATGTTACTGGAGTGTCATAATGTTATTGCTGTTATTTTTAACAAGGCTCACCTCATGGCTAGATATATATAGTACAGTATACTGCATTTACATCTGTACTTTAATAATTTAATTCAGAATGTCAGTTGTGGCAATTACACCAGCTATGGCCCACATCATATTATTGATTACAGTAACACAAATGCATCACAGTTACAAATAATTCTAGCCTGACATTTGCCATATTTGCCCATTAGCTGATGCATTAATGGTATAATCTTGGCAATCACTTTTATTTTACCCATGTCTTGTGTGGTCTACCTATCCATTTGTAATATGCAAAAATCTACAGCATATGCCAACTGACATACATTATGGATGGGTGGATTCAGAAATACATCCCTTTTGTCAGGGGACTGACTACACTTCATTTTTACCTTGACTTCTGTACATGTTCGCATATGCAACATTAACAAGACTGATTTTGCATGGGAGTATGCCACACCTCCTAAAGTTAAACAATTGGTTATATGTATATCAGATCATTCTTTTGTACAGGTCCTTGTCAATGTGGCACCTCAGTGTTTTGTATCAGGTGCTTCTCTATTTTGCTAAATACATACATACATAACACACACACAGCAGGCTGTATGGTCACTGACATTTTAACATTCACAACATGCAAGTTGCTTAACAAATGCTGTTTTGTTTTTACCACTCCATAACATTAGTGCTGTGATTGCACAAGTGACCAGGATTCTTTTCAAAATTTCCATATTGTTCCTGGCATATTGTTTATTTCATACACATATGACAATGCCAGCATTACATTCTTTAACCTGTATGTCTGTTCTGACATCAATCATGCAAATGTAATTTATTACATTTGATCACTCAAACTGTATAGATGCCAGTGGAAGAGTACTTCAATACACTTGCTGGACAAGTTTATGTAGGCATTCACAGTACAATTATGTGAGTAACACAAATATTACTGAGTGTGCAACAGACCATGTATAGGTTCATAGGTTCATAGATAGGTACTAGGCTATCTGCCCCAAAGCATGTGTTGGCTTTTGCCACCCCCTTAGATTAGTTCCTTGTGCCTCTGTCCAGCAGAGCCACTGAAGTGATCCCCAGGGTAAACTTTCTGTTTCCCGTCCACTCGTCTTTTGAAGAGTGTTAGCGAGGAGCTCTGCCTAATGTAGATTGGGATCTTGTTCCAAAGCATGGGAAGTATCTGGGTCAGAAATCTATCCCTCCAGCACATCCTATTTATTGTTGTGGTGAGGTTTAGAGCATGTGGCTCACAGGGATAATGTTTTCTTTAGGTGGAGCATGTCCATCAATTCAGGGTTGGACATGGCCTTGTATGTCAGGCAGATCACCTCTCAGTAGGCAGTATGCAACCGAGTATAGCTGAAATTTCTTCAGTCGAGCTGCATAGGGCATCTGTTTGAGGCCAGTGATCCTCTTGATGAGGTACTTCTGTGGTCTTTCCAGCTGGTGCAGGTGTCTTGTAAGGTACATTCCAAATGGGGCATTGTACTTTATGATGGGTCTGATGAGTGATGAGTAGAGGGGCACAATGACCTCTTTTGATCTGGATGTGAACCCTTTTGTGATTTGGTGGGCCACGTACAAGGAATTTCTAACCACTTTGGCAATGTGATTATCAAAGATGAGATTACTATTTACTTGGGTCCCCAGATCCCTTATTATGTCTTCCGTATTTAGGGGACTACCACCTATGTGGTAGTTTGTGGGTACTTTGTTTTTTCCAAAGGGGATGACTATGCACTTTGTATAGTAACAATCTTACATTTATGTATTTTGACTATTATATTACTCATTAGCATTTATATTAATATATAGCACATGCTTGGCTAATACATGTTTAAAGGTAAAAATACTCCCCTTTTTATGTGACAACAAATAGCAATGAGATGTCAATTTCTGGTGTGCAGGAAACAACAGCTTTAGGGATCATTTACACTTGTTTATACATGATGAAGTGGAGAATAAAGTAGTATTGTTTACCATGTTACTTCCTGTATATACATCTGATATGCAATAACTGCATTATTTGCACATATCCCCTCATGTATGTATTGTCCTTGTTAACTATAAGAACTCAGCATTTTATTAACAGTTATAACATGTATTCCCTTTTTATTGCACTGTTTCTTTGTGTCCCTCTTACATACTTTGTCAGAATGCCCATTTTCATTTAGGAACATGGTCACTAAATGAACAGGATTCATTTTTATTAGAGCAATATAAATTATTTATGGCAAAAATGCTGTGCTCCTTGCAAACTAATCACAATTTAATTATCTAAGTACATTTTCCCAATTTAACCTCCCCTGCTTCTTGTTTGTCACTGATCACAATATATATGAGACAATTTCCCCTTTTACCTTCCCCTGCTTCTTGTTTGTAGATTCCTTGTTTATTTTCCCCTGCATCTTAATTCTTTCATAAAACTTGTCCTTGCCTTGTATTATGTTGCCCACCAATGCCCACTTATTTGGTTGTCCAATAGTTAACAACTTTTGTTTACATTGTCTGCTTGAGCGTCTGTGGGCACATTTCTGTGGCTTTTAAAACTTCTGCTGGCCAGGAAAAGGTGCTGATAAATGTGTAAGCTTTTTAGCAACACACCTATTGAATGAGCACTGCTGCTAATAGTGCATGCACATTTACATCGTACAGGCTTAGTGGGAAGTTTGCATGCTTCCTAATGAATCTTCAGGTATGTGTTTTTGCAAATATGAGCCACTTTAGTTTTTGAGTGGTAGTCAGTGACGAGTTGAGTTGTGTAAGACATTTGCCAATTGCTGAAAATAGGCTCTGTCCTAGTCGGACTTTCCTGGTCAACAAATGTTAAACAAATAAATAAATAATTTTCATTTATGCATTTTCACATCAGTTTTCCAGAAACAATTCCAAAGACATGCATCTGGAGCATTTCTCCCTAGACCTCTGCTGAAAATGGACTCTGTACAAGTCAGATTTTCCCAGTAAACAATTGTTAAATAAATAAATCTTTCTATTATTTATGGGCTAGTATAAGCATATTTATTATTTATTTTACATTTGTTTACCAGTAAAGTCCAACTTGGAATGAAGTTGATTTTCAGCAGAGGCCCAGAAGCATGTCTTTGAATTGTGGTAGTAAACCGGAGCACCAACAGAAAACCCACACAAACAAACGGAGGACATGCAGACACCACACAGAAAGCACCCTAGCTGAGAATCAAAGTAGAAAACCTCTTGCTGTGAGGCAAAAATGCTACCACTGCACCACTGCACCATCCATATGCAGTATCATTATGATTTTTTTACCTACTTTATTTTCTATTTAATTCCTTATCTCCATTTTCCACCCTAGTATTATTTTGAGTATTTCTTATACTTATTAATATATATTCAATAAATGTGTATTAGTATTTTTGCATGATCTTTATTACTTCACCATCGTATTTCCATATGGTACACTGGTCACACATCATACAATTTATTTATATTTACACCAGTGGTTTGCCAGTCAATACTGTTCTATTCCCCTCCCTCTCTTTTTCATTTTTTTGTAGTACTTTAATACCGTATTCAGTTGTTCTCTCGGTTTTTCTCCCTTTCTCCTCATTGTGTTCTGCTGTATGTATCTTCCTTGCATCTTGTTTTACTTTATGTATCTTTTTGCCACATCCATGAATTATTTATCTATGTTCTCTATCTTTAACCTCCCCTTTTCCAGCTTTGAACAATATAATTTGTATTTTGGTGGAGATAATCCTTATGATTTTTCTCTCTCTGTAACACCATCACATTTATTTTAGTCTGTATCCTTATGTGCAGAATTCCAGTGAGTTTTTTATTTTTATTTTTTGAAGATACCTTCCCATAGGTCTAGGGTGTTTTCTAGATCTTTTGTAACCAGCTGGAAACCCAGAACATATGCATCATCTCTGTTTCTTCTGTGCATCTCCAGCTTTTAGAGTTTTCTGGCCTTTCTCCCCTTGCCAGCCTTTTTTGTTTTGAAGTAATGTTTATGAATTATCCTAAGTGTTTAGTTTCACATTTCATATACCTGATGCATTTCCTTGGCTATTTTGATGACCTGTTTTCATCCTTTTCTGCTTGTATTAGACCCCTCTTCCCTGCCTTTTTTTATCTTCATTTTCTTCAGCATTGCCTCATCCCTGTTTTCCTTTATGTCTTCATATATTTTACTCATTGGAGAAACAAGATAATGGCAGGATATCTCTCATGGTGTCCTTTTTCCCCTTTTCCTACTACTTCTTTAGGCTTACATTTTTTTTTTATCTAGCCATTGCTTCCTTCACCTTGCATACATTCATCCCCCCCTCCATTTACTGGAATTCCAGATTCCCAGCACATATCTTACAAGGTCTTGAACACTCTTGGCCTATATTGCACCCTTGTAAAGTCTCTTTCCTTTCTCACTCAATGGGCTGACCACCACTTTGCCTGTTCCTTTCCTAGGAAGTTCCACATGCTTCTTCCACAATTCTGTCATCTTCTCCTGTGTCTTCAACATTAAAGTTCTCCATATTTTAAAGGTCTCTTCCATTTTGTCTTCTTCATCCGATCTGACTATATTGTATTCCTTAGCATGTCCCACTTTTTCTTCCTGATTAGTCTTAGCTTGTCTCTCAGTATACTTGTCCCCTTGCTTTTCTGTATCAAAGTTTTTTATCATTCTGAATTTTGTTAATCTTTCACCCAGCTGGGTCAATGACACATTTGTTAGTGGGTGTGTGTTAATATAGGCCGCATCATCATTCATATTACATTTACCTTTCACAGATGACTGCACATCTTACCGTCTCACATATCCATGTTGCTATTACTTTTTTCCCCTATTTCCTCTGGGTTCATTTTTTTCTTAGACTGTGTTCCTCAGTAGAATTCCTAGTAATCTGAGAGGTCTGCTTCTTGTATAGTTCCACCTCCCGTGCCATTTCTTCATCCTATTGTAGCCCTAATATCTAATCAATCCTTGTGAATACCTTCAGTGCTATTTCTGATGTTGCATCTATGCCATCCAACAGCAGCACAGCCATCTGAGAATAGCAGAAATTGTGATTCTACCTACCTGTTCTAGCACCTAACTTACCTCCTGAGGCCTTTCCTCTATGACTAGCATGAACAGATCTGGTGACAGTGGGCACCACTATTTGGTTCCTCTATCCACACCAGCAAGTTTGGATCTGCCTCAATGTGTACAATATCAATTTCTTTGCTCATGTGCGTCAGCTTTATCCATTTTATAAATTTGTCTCCCTTGTTCCTTGTTTGTAATATTTCACTCGAGTTTCCCTATCATTCTGTGTCAAATGACTTCTGGTGTCCATAAAAGATCATATCCACCTTTGCTTCTTGTTTTTGCTTTTCTATCCCATAAATTCTTATAGGCCCATCCTGTTAATTTCTGTTTTCCTCCTATGATGAATCCATTTCCTTCCACTTGAATTATTGCATAAAAAACAATATCCATGTATTGCCTGGCTATGTTCATGCTGTCACCAGTTTGATTTCTGAATCTCAGCAACTCATTCACTTCAACTAACCTTTTTTTTCTAAAATAGGGCCTCTCTTTTTCATAAATTATCACTCCTCCTTTGAAACTCCCACCTTTCTTGCCTCTTTCCCCCAACCCCACCATAAATACACCTCTTACTTTTCTGCTTCCCTTCACTAACCTCCCTTTTTTCCCTACAAACTTAATTTTGAATCTTACACATGTATATCTCTGTCTAGCATAGTCTTCCTTACTCTCAGTCTTATAGTATTTGTCTTAGACATCTCTTTTCTCATTTGTAAAATATTCATGCATATAATCTATATCTTGCTTGCCAGAACATTCTGTAAATGTATATATATTTTCCTTTCACTTTTTATTCTTAATATTGTACCTGTAAACATACCTATATACAGTATATTTTAGAAATTACGTTTTTTTTTTTTTTTTTTTTTTTATGTTTGTATTTGTGGAGTTTTTCTCCTTGGGCCAACACTGAAAGGGGTGTTTCAGCCCACATGAACTTTCCCAGTCAACAAAGGCTATAATTAAATAAAAAAGATGAAAAAAAAATACATTATCTGTGGGGACAGGTAATTTAATCTCGGGGCCAGTATCTTTTCCAGTATTTTGATGTCCATATCTATTTGTGAGATTTATCTATAGATGCTTATCTCCTTAATGCCCCCTCCTCCTTCTTTTGGTATGATCACTCTTCTGGCCCTTTTTTAAGTCTGGTGTATCAATTGTACTATTAATTCTCTCAAATTCCTCCACTAGTATTCTCTATGTGTACTATTAATTCTCTCAAATTCCTCCACTAGTATTCTCAATGTGTACTATTAATTCTGTCAAATTCCTCCACTAGTATCCTCCATGTTGTCTCACCATTTGTATAATTCTACCGGGTATCCCTCTTGTCTTCCAGCCTTGTCTTTCATCACACATGTTGCCTTCTTTACCTCTTCTGTCAAGATGGCCTCATTCAATGCTTCTCTGTGACCTTCCTGCAATGAGTATATGTCTTCCCACTGCTAAACCTCCATGATGGTTATTATTCTTATATTTGTTGGAAATACTCCTGGAAGTTTGTCCTGATTCTTCCATCATCCTATTCTCTCCTCTTCTTTTACTTTCAGTCTTATTGCATTTTCATGTTATGTTTTCCCTTGCTTTTCTTTCACTATGATAGTATACCTGGTCCACCTTGCTTGATATTATTACCCATCCCAATAATTCTGTTTTTAAGCTGAGTCTTCAATCTGGAGATCTTCTTTGCCCTTTAGCTCTCCTCATACCTTCTTCTGCCTTTCACAAGTTGCCCCTTTAGTTCCTTGATATTACTGTCGCTTTTTCTCATTTTCCATCCTTCATCACTCATGATCATCACTGTGCCTTTATTGAAGTTCCATCAGTATTGCCATGTTGCATATCTGTCTGCTTCATTACCTTTTATTGCTTCATCTGTCAGTCTCTGCAATTGTTTCTTCTTGTGTTGATCTCTCCTTTTGAATCTCAGCTATCACCATCTAACTCCCTCCCCATCTCCATGTGCATTAGCACTGACACATGATTTAAGGCATACCTTTCCTTTAGCTCTATTTTTCACATTCTTTATTAGATTCTCCTTACTAAAGATTCATTCTAACCTTATGGATTGTGTTAAGCAATTTCTAGTGAATGTGTATTCCCTCTTCTCTGGGAACAGTTTCCTCCATATATAATTTCCTCCTCCACTGGCCATTTGTTCCCCAGTTCTTGCTTAATTTATTTGTTTTTTTCAAGTTTTCCATACAGACAGTCCCTGTTTATGTCAGTAGTTTGTTTGAAGTCCCCTCCTATCTTCCCTTACCCTTCTCCCCTTACCTTTGCCCATTCCTCATAGAATGTTGAATAGACCACATTCGTCTGTATTCAGGGTACATATGTTCCCTAGTCTCCCACTTGTTCCATTCATTCTGTGTCATCCTTGGATACTTTGTTTAGCTGTTACCTGTAGTCCTTTTCTGAGTAGCACTCTCACTCTCCATATAATGTGCCAGTGTAGCATTGGAGAGATCAGGCAGAAAAGACACATTCTTTGAAAATACAACTTTAATTACCTTTTGTTTGAGTTTTTTTTCCTTCTTGTTACCTGTAGTGATTTGCTAATATGCTTTCCACTTGCTTTTGTTTTTTTCAATGAGGCAAAAAGTAAATACTTCACATGCCCAAAATGTAGCACTAAAAAAAGTACAAAACAAAAGTATGGAAAGGAAGCAGATTTGCAAAACATAGAAGCATGAGCAGCATCTGAGTCCGATATTAGTAATCCAGGAGACGCAAGACTGAACTCGCTCCTGGGAAAGATACGTCAATGTTTCCTGTCTTCATCAGTGATACAATTAGCTGTGTATGCAGTCTTATCTCAGAAAAATCCAGAGTGTTTGATGCAATCCTTAGATTCTTTTAACACTTCTTCAGTTATGAACACTACAACTGAGCCAAATTCAGCTCCCTCAGTAGTTAGTGTTGATGACAGGGCAATTCTTCATAATCGACAACAGAGTGAACATTTTGATACAACCGCATTTTACAAGTAAACGGGACAGCAAAGCTTAACTGTTCTAATGCCATCATGAGCAAATTCATTATTATCTAAACGTTGCTTTTTAATAAAGACAGTGCTTAATCTTCCTTCTTTAAAAGACAAAATCTCTGAATTAAGATATGTACTAGTGGCACAAAGAAAAAAATGATAATTTAAAAGATTCAAAAGTTAAAATTAATGACATTATTATTTTGACTACTTAGTTTCAACAACTTCTTAATTAATAAAAAAAAAAAAGTTGATTGCTGAGTCAAATGAAATGATGGTAAACTTCGAAATGGGAGCCAAAACAAATAAATAAATAAATGAATATATAAAATCTAGAAAATATTCAGCCTTTGCAAATAACTATTCAGCAGATATTTAAAGCATTAGTTGACAAGCTGAATAAGTTAGCCGACATTAAGTTTGATGTAGTGCTTCATACGCTACCAACTAACCAAGGACACAACCATCCAGTTATTGTTAAGATTTCTATCAATGGAAGATAAAATGATTTCTCTGCAGAATTTAAAGCAACAACTTTTTAGTTTAAACAGCAGTCAATTAATATGTTTTCAATATCTCCTTGCAGAAATCTTAAAAAAGAGAAAACCATCAGGAAAAAAACTGTGATTAGAATGTATTCTAACAAGATTTGCTGCACAGCTGTTCTGAAAATTAACTATCAAGGTTTGGCTTTATTGTTTATATCTCCAGAGGAAACAGTAAAGGAACTGAATGGTTAAAGATGCTGCCGCAGACCTAAAGAGATTGGCAAGACCTAGCTATCTCAATTTAAGCTTTGGACATTTTTTGAAAGGCTTTTACTTTATGCTGTAATGAAAAACATTATTATTTTATATATGTATATAATTTCACTATACATCAATACTTGGAACCTCCACAATAATTAGAAATTGTATTTAATTTTCTTTTCATGTCTAAAAGAAATATAACATGTCTCCAGGAGGTATATTTGAAAGGATCTAAACACGATGCACTTTCAGATAAATAGGTTCATAGGTTCATACTAGGCTAATGGCCACCAAGGTCTTTACATGCCTAGCCATGCAACCAACCCAGCTGAATCCCAGTGTTCCTTGGACTATATGTTGGAGTATGTTAGCAAAGAGGTAGCTAAGGGTCATGTGTGGGGGCTATGTTAGTTGGGAATTAATTTACTTATTGTCAACATTTGTCCATCAGAGAAATGGGGGTCAGACAAGGGGTGAATTTCTAGTTTCACATCCAATGATCAAGGTTTCTTTTAATTAAGATCAGAGATGAGCTCTGCTTCATGTAGATGGGAAACTTATTCCATAGTATGGTGATCATCTGAAACTCATATTAGTCCCTTCAGCAGATTCTATTTATATTGCAGACAAACTTCAGGTCCTTGGATCTAATGTCTCTGATGTTATTTGTCTTACAGATATGCAAGAGATCCATCAGAGCTGGACTGTCTCTCAATAACCAGTAAGAGATGGAGTACAGAGTTAGAACCTTAAAGGTATCTGTGTAGGACTGAGTATTCATAATCTGGATTCTTATAGTGAGGAACTTTGAGAGCATTCCAACTGCTGCAAGTGCCAGACTTGGTACATGACAAAGGGTGCTTTGCACTTAATGATGGGTTTGATAAGGGTTTAATAGAGTGTTTCTTTTACTTCCTTGGACATGCAGTACTCTTGCTTCTGAGTTGGGTGACATAGAATGATGTTCTTGCTATTTTGGCTACGTGTTGGCTGAACACCAGATTGCATTCTATATATTTTCCCAGAACCCTAACCATACGGTCAACTCTGAGGGGTGTTTTATCGGTTAAATAATTATCTTGGGTGGATGCTTTCCCAAAGAGCACTGCATTGCATTTATTATTACTGAGTTTTAATCCATGGCTTTTGCACCAGCCATTTGTTTGTTTAAAACCCTCTTGTAGAATGTTGGTGCCATGGGAGGAATCTATGATATCTCCCAATTTACAGTCATCTGTGAACTTGGTGAAGCTAAGGACCTTGACCATAGCCTTGACTTCTGAGAAGTAAATGCCAAACAGGAAGGGGGCCCAATAAATTGCCCTGAAGTACTCCACTGGTGACTGGTCTCTTGGTGGAGGTGGTCTCACCAGTCTTGACTTCTTTGGATCCATCTGTGAGCCAGCTGTCAATCTAGTCAGTTATGGAGGGATTTATGCCTATTTATGAAATGTTATCAACAATAACTGAGTATGGCATCATACTGAATGCCTTGGCCTAGTCAAGGTTGGTTGTGTGCACTGTTTTCCCCTCATCAATAGCCACAGTGACCTTCTCAAAGAAGATTACCAGGTTAGGTAGGCAAGGCCTTCCCTTAACAAAGCCAAACTAGAATGGGTCCAGTGTCTATAGGTTGACAATATTCTTGTTGATAATTTCCATGATACTTCTTTCCATGGCTTTGCATATTAGACGTGCCAAGCTGATGGGTCTGTAGTTCCCAGTGTCAGTTAACAGTTTATCCATGTGAAGAGGGATGATCATTGCAACCCTCCATTCAACTAGCATGTAACCTGTTTCTGTAGTTGATGAGTGCCTCAAGTGGTCCTGTTAGGTCATATTTTAGGCCATTTAGCAGACAAATGAGGATATTTGTGAGGCCTATTGAGCCAATGATCTTGGCCTTAGCGAGCCCTTCCAGGACCTGCTCCCATTTGGTAGTTGGTGGAGATATGCTATCTTAAAGGGTAGTGTGGGGGGAGTATGGGATGAAGTTAGAGCTAAATTTATCAGTCAGTAGATTTGTTATGACTCCCTGGTCAATGACAGTTGCGCCATTTGCCACCAGCTCTGCATACTGCTGAATGCTACCTTTAAGATTCCAGGCATATCTGAAGAAAGCATAGCAATTATCCTTAGGCTTGGAGGCTAACCTTGCAATTGACCTTGCTGGACTTCATTAAACCTCTTAATTTATCATTTAGTTGAATCTTGTCTCAATGAGTGTTGCTCTTTCTGATTTTGGCCATGACTTTTTTCTTTTGTTATATAGCTTGTTAGGGTAAGGATTCCACTAGTGTAATTTGTTTTTATTGTTAGATCTGGACTTATTTTTGGTAGGTACAACAACCAAAATGCAGAAATTTACATGTCGTATAGGGTTTCTTTAAATATTTCTGCATAGGCAGCTGTGTTTTTAGGGTGGCCATGGTGGTGCAGCGGTTAGCATTGCTACCTCACAGCAGGAGGTTCTCCAGTTTAGTCCTCATCTGGGGTGCCTTCTGTGCGGAATCTGCATATCCTCCCTGTGGTCATGTGGGTTTCCTCCAGTTTCCTCCCAAAGACATGCTGTAAGTGGATTGGACACTCTAAACTGGCCCTAGGTGTGCATGCGTGTGCCTTCTGTGGAAAGTTGGGTGCCGGGCTGGCAACTCAACACCATAAAACTCCACTGTCAATCATAAGTGGACAGTTGATCCACTTTGGTGATCCCTAACTTGGAAAAGCCGAAAGAAGAAGAAGAAGGCAGCTGTGTTCTTGGGGTGTGAGGAGCTGTAAATTTTGATAAACTGTCACTTAATAGGATGTAGTTTGCTTTAGTATAGTTTCTAACTCTTTTGGGTTTAGTTGGGTTTTCTAAGTTGAATTTTATTTTGAGGGAGACAGCTGTGTGGTTTAACTTCACCAATGAGAATGTGGCTGTGGCAACTATCTTCCATGTTGGTCCCAGTAGGTCCAATATGTTTGATCTTCTGGTTGGAGTGTGCAATGTCTAGTCCAGGTTGCTTGTGTTAATGATCTCCAAGAAACACTGTTCTTATAAGTTAGAGGCAGTGTACATTTCCAGTCTATAGAGAGATATATAAAGTCTCTCATGAATACATTAAAAATGATGAACACCTCTAGTGTGTCTAGGAAAGACTTGTAAGCTTTGTGGGTCATAGATGGTGACCTGCAGCTGGCCAGTACATGATATGGAACCTTGTCTATAGAGACTTTAACATAGATGAACTCCAGGGCATCATCCTGTTTAACCAAACTAGAGTTGTATTTGCTGCTAACATAGACTGAGACACCTCCACCTTTAGCCCCTGTATGTGCTACTGCTGGTCTAAATGTGTGGAAGTCACTGTAGCCATCAACTGTCAGAGTACTTTCTGAGTCTGGGTAATTGCACAGATGTCAACATTTTCCAGACAGACAGGAGAGCTTGTAGGGTGTAGAGTCTCTTGTTTAGGCTTCTAGCATTGAGCTATAAAACCTTAAGGTTGTTTTTATTTTTTTTTTGGGCTATTTTGGTAGTTTTGTCATTTTGACATTGCCTAACACAAGCTGTAAAAAGTTCATCCAAAATCCAAAAGCCCATGGGGAGCAGGTGCAGACCGTCCTTGGAAAAACAAAGTGGTCTTTTAACCATGTTCTCCCATGCTGATAGATATTGGATTCCACTGGTGAGACACCAGATACTAAGCCAATTATTAAAATCAGTCATTTTTCTTCATATTGTAGCATCATCCTTGGAGAAAGTAGACTGCTGTTCAATGCAAGACATGTACCTGCCTGTGATGTATATTTATAGAGATCCATGATGTCTATTTTTATATGGTACAGTGAGTTATGCCTCAGGTCATTTACACCCACATGTACTATGATAGAATCATATTAGTAGCTGAGGTGCAGTGACCTGAGTGCTTGCATGATGTTGTGGATCCGATTTCCGGATAGGCAACTAACCCTTATCTTTTCTTTGTCCATCCTAGTGAGTGGAGAACCTGTGTGTCATACAATATAATCCCCTATGACAAGAGTATGAAGTAAAGTGTTTGCTTACCTTATGCATTTTGTTCTAGGGGTATTATTGGATGCAAACGTATGCGTAGTGTTAGGTTTTGCTTTTGGTGTGTGCTTTAGTGATTGCTGAGGGTAGGTGTTGCAGTTTGACAGCTTAGGAGGTCTTTGAGGTTTGAGAAGGTTTCTTTTAACTGCTACAGCATAAGAAGATCTATGTGTGTGTGGTGAAGGATGTAGTGGGTGTGTTTTTGATAACCTTGTTTGCGAGTAAGAATTTTAGATCCAAGGAAATTACGTATGTATACCTCTTGCATACTGTGTTTGTTTATGGACTAAAAGGTTGTCTGAGTGCATGTGACAATTGCTGATTTGCCTCATGATGTCCATATCCACTAAGTTGGCAACAGAGTTATTAGGAAATTGTGAATCCATGTTTTCAAGATCTATGTTATAGTTGGACTATAATGGTTTAGAATCTTGGTTTTACAAGCATCACCTGAGTGGTGTCTAGGGTGAAGACTAGATGTTAGATATTGCTATGATCTTAAGAGTTGTATAACACTAACTGGCTAAGTTTTGCTCCATGCAAAGCCTTTCAGTGTTTATAGATTTTCTACTATAAAGGATACTGCTAACCCCCAGTGAACAGTGAACAGCTCTGCAAAAATGCACATAATTTATACCACACAGAAAAAGCTGAAAACTAACTCTTGTGCCATCTGGCCAATAGATGACTACACTTTAAGCTCCCTAGAGTTGCTTCCAACCCAGACAGATCAGGTAAACACCTTCTTCTACAAGATGGATGATCCTGGAACTTCTTAATGTAAAAGCACAGCAAAAGTAGCTCTCAAATGCAGATTAGCACCTGACTAAGTCCCTAAAAAGCCCTCTAGTTGATGAAACAATCTGACTTTTAGCCCCCTGCATGTTTCCAAACTCAAGCTGACCAGGCTACTTTACTACTGGTACTAGAATAGAAGTCATAATCTTCTTAATGTAAAACACACTTTAGTTAGCCATAACTAATGTTGCAGTACCAGCCTTCATAATATAAAAAAAACTCACTTTTGATAGACAAAAGTGAAAAGGTATCTGAAATGAATTAAGCAACTAGCTATAATGAGTAATTGCCACTTTAAGCCTTTCTGTGTGTTTTCCAACTCAGACTGACAAGGCCACTTTACTTCTGCCATGAGAATAGCAGACACAGTCTTCTTAATGTAAAACCAGACTTTGGTTGGCCAAAAGTGAAAAGGTACCAGCTAGCAACAACAAGCAATTATCACTTTAAACTCCCTTGTGTTACCCAGCTTTGACAGACCAGGCTACCTCTCTACTCCCAATAGAATTACAGTCCCAGCCTTCTTTAAAGTAAAAGCACACTTCAGTTAGCTATGAGTGAAAAGGTGCTGTAATCAAATCAAATAACTAGCTACAACAAGTAAATATCACCTTAAGCCTCACAGTGCACTTCCCAGCTAAGACAGACCAGGTTACCTGTCCAAACCCACTAAATTTGCAGTTCCAGTCTTCTTAATGTTAAACACATGTTTAGTTAGCCACAAGTAAAAAGGTACCTGAAACAAATCTGACAACTAGCTACAAGTGATTGCAAGATGATTCAAAGACACAAAAGCCAGCAATGAGGAACACATACACTTAATTTCAAAGTATACTGTCTAAGGTGAAGGCTTTCCCAGTTTTTTCTGTCAATGACCAATAAGATGAACAAAGGTTCTAAGACCGGGAGGAGCTTCTATGGACAGCTATATAGTACGGGCAGCCAGCTTAAAAGCCTCTAAGTATCAAACCAAAACAGGAATAAGGAGGATGGGCTGAAACTACACTCATTAAAAACATAAATGTCCAAAAATCAATGTATACTATAAACATATTTTTAAAGAGGCAAAACACACACACACACACACACACACACACACACACACACACACACACACACACATTATTTAAATGGTAAGATAAAAGAAATTATAAATGTACTTAAAATGTACTTTTCTGAATGCAATCAGATAAATAAATGTCTTTATTAGCTATCATAATAATACAATAAGATGTGTTGCTTTCTTGATAACATCAAAAGATTATGAAATCATTAATGTACATAAGGTTAGTAATGATAGAAGTTTATGAGTTAACCTTAGCTATCATTCTTTAATTGTTACTGTTGTATCTCTGTATGCTTCTTATGTTCAATATTCTGAATTTATACAGCATTTAGGTTGACAATTTCTGCTGTTAGTTGGTGATTATAATCTGGACCTTTCTTTTTGTGGAAAGAATAATTAAATGAGGCCTTTAAAGCTTTTATTAAACACCATGATTTGGTGGATTTATGGCACTTCCATCAGTTAAAAATTTATTCTTGTGGATTTCACATATCAAAAACAAAGCAGATTCAAAGCAGTCTGGGTTCTGAGTATGTTGAAAAGGGGAACATTAGAAATAAAACTTCTTCCTGATATACATATATATATATATATATATATATATATATATATATATATCTTTTTTTTAATCATGCTCCCTTATGCCACAGAAGAAAAGAATGGTATGAGTACCTCATTACTGGAGAAGGCATTGTTCATTACAAAAAATAAAAAATAAACAAATAAGAAATGCTGCAGTATCATGTTTTGTAATAAAAATTAAATGAAGTTTCAAACTATGCTATCTTATAGATTTCTTTTAAAATCTATATATAGCTGAAATATAGTTACAAATTGCAATAACTAAAATAATATGTATATATATATATATATATATATATATATATATATATATATATATATACACCTCACAAAGAGGATTACCAGCCTCAAACATATGCCCTACGCAGACAGTCTCAAAAAACTCCCGCTTTACTCTGTCGCATATCGGCTACTCAGAGGCGATCTCTGCCTAACATACAACGCTATGTCAAACCCAGAGCTGTTGGATATGCTCCATGTAAAGAAATCACAATCCCTTCGAGCTACATGCTCTAGGGACCTAAACTTTGTCACCACAATAAACAGAACATGCTGGTGGGACAGACTCCTGTCCCAGAGACTTACCATACTCTGGAACAAACTACCTATCTATATCAAACAAAGCTCCTCATTAGCACTCTTCAAAAAAAATCTTGATGATTGGATGGGAGATAGGAAATTCACCCCGGGGATCAATTATGTGGCTCTGCTTGACAGGGGCGCAGGAAAATAATTTTCTTGGGTGGCAAAAGCCAAGGTACCATTTGGCTAGGTATATATAGGCCCTAAGGCCAACAGCCTAGTTACCTACCTATGAACCTATATATAAATATATATATTTGATTATTTGACTAAACAATTTAAAATATTGGATACATTTGTATGTCTGTATAATTCCAAATATACTGCAGCAAGAACAGAAGTTCATTTTCATTGGACAAATATATTAAAAGAATTAGGGAATAACAATGTATGTAAACATGTGAAAGAAAAAAAAGCAGAAGCCCATGTCTTTTGTTTTAGGGAGCTATTGTAATAAGATATCAAACTACAGCCATAAGCTTAAAACTTCACAAGGTATAATAGAAAGGTCAGAATATGGGATTCAAAGATGGCTGCCATGCTGTAAACACTGCTAAACTGCAGCTCTTCAATTAACCCGAGGAAAATCTCTGATCTGAGTGGGTATCAGGAGGTTTAAACATCAATTTGATGATAAAAATTTGCAAATCTAAAATCAGTTAAAAAAGTGGGGAAAAAAAGTATTTATCCATCAGGATTACAAGTGATTACTTTGCTCTGAAGAGAGAAACAAACAAAGGACCGTGTGCTTTCTTTATTCTGCCTTTCTGCTTGGGGAAAGAAAAATCTTGCAACAGGGAAGAACCATGGAAACAACTACTACTAAGACAAAGTTGTCAGAACTACAGTCGCCAGTAAAGGATGGAACTGTGAAAAAACAAAGGATTACTAGACAGCAGGAACAACAGAATCCAGAAACTAGATCCAGGACTGATCAGCCACTAAACATGGAGGATATCAAACACGCTTTATTACCTATACAGGAAGCTCTAAAGGACTTGACCTCACAAATACAAACATTTGGAGTTTTATGCAATCAGTTGCTTCAGAGAATGGACAAAACTGAGACCAGAATTTCTGAAATAGAGGACAAAATTGACATGCTGGAGAAAAAATCAAAGGTATGTGATGTGGATGTACAAGCCATGCAAAATAAACTTATTGATTTAGAAGCAAGGTCTAGAAGAAATAATATTATTATAAGAGGAATCCCTGAAAAACATCCAGTATGCAGAGCTAATACCAGCCATAACACAAATATTTGAAATCCTGTTAAATGATGCTGATGGGGTGAAACAGATTGTAATAGAAAGGGCACACAGAGCGGTGAGAGAGGTAGAAGCTTCTACTATGCCTAGACCTGTATATGTTAAGATATTGAACTTTCAAGATGTTAGCAAAATACTGTTTACTGCAAAAAAAAATGGTGGCTATGTTATGTGGAAAAATGTTAAAATATTTCTGGCTCAATATTTACCATTACAAATAAGGCAGGCTAGACAGTCTTTATCTGCTTACTGTAAATTTCTGATTGATAAACAAATTAAATTCCAGATGAAATACCCCAATATGCTTACATTTATGGTGGATGGCACTAAATATTCTGTTTCCAATAAAAATCAGGCAAAAGAAGTGTTTCTGAAAGTTTTTAAAGTTCTACCTGCATCAGAGGGCTGAAAAGAACTTCCATTGAGACTGGCATGTTCCTGTAGTCAGATTCAGCATGTATTTTACCTCAAGGCTTTTCTAATCCTTTGTTTCTTCACTAAACTGTTCAGGCCTCTGAAAAAGCAATACAACTGTTTGTTTATGCTAATCTGCGGGTCTGCTGTCTGGTTTCCAGACTTTTATGACCTTCAAGGTCTATTTCCATTGTGTGGCAAACAGGAAATGCCTGGATTTCAACTGAGAGTGTCGATTTGAATGTAACACTTCCTGTGGTCCTGCTGTGAAAGAGGTCCCCCGTCGTGAGTATTTCTGATGGTTTCCTGGCTTGAGAAGACAAAGAGAACTGAAAATAATATGTTAATGTTCTTTTTATAACGAAATAACATTACAGTATGTACTTAAAGCACATAATAACATGTACTTTTACTATTTTTTTCTTCTTTTATAGGTGTGAACCAAAATCTTTTTTTTACTATATGCAGTGAGTGGCAGGCACTGTGTAGGGTACAGATTTAAAATGTAGGATGCATTTTTTTTTCTCTCTCTCCTCTCTTCTGTAAAAAGTTTATGTACATAATGATTGCAACAAAACAGATACTTAAGGTAGGATAAAATAAGTACCCAATCTACTAAAACTTTCCTTTACACAGTAATAACCTTAGAAATGAGATTTGTTTAACTAATAGTTAAACCAAAGCTGTAGTTAAGTAGCAGTGTTTGGTAGGGAATGTGTAGTTTAGACTTTGACGTAGAAAGTTCACTTTCTTTTCATCTATTTTCCATTATCCCTCTCTATGTACATGTTTATTGCATACTTCTTGTTGTCATGTTCTACAATACTTTCTTCACTCCATTACTTTTTATACCACTTGATTATTATTATGTTATTATATTTGAATGTAGTTCTTAATAGTTTTTTACTTAGCATCATTAAAATTTTATAAGTAGAGCTTATCTCCCCGGGCCTCTACTGAAAATGGATATATATCCAGCTAGACTAGCCTGATCAACAAATGTAAAATAAAATAAAATAAAATAAATAAAATGTAGATATGCTAGAATATATAGGTTGTAAGTTTAGGAAATGTTTTAAATGTTATTACCTGAAGTTTTTCAATGTGTTGGTGTGTTTAACCTTGTTTCTATTTTCTCTTATACAAGACCTATATAAATCCTGGTCCAGGGGTAAAGTGGGTAAGCACTGGTTAGGGACAGGATGTAGGAAATGCTTCCAGATTAGATATAGTGTACAGTCAATACATGTCAATTTGATAATTCCCCCCTTATATTGTTATTTGATACCAAGACCTGCAAATGTGGGAGTTGAACTCATGGAATGTTAAAGGGCTCCAGAACTTGAAGAAGAGAAAGCTGTTGCTATACATGTTATTACAGGACAAAGCACTGTTTGTATTTCTACAGGAAACACATTTGATGAATGAACAATGGAATGATATTAGAAAAAAGAACTGGATTAGAGAGCTAGTGACATCAGAAGGTAAGACAAACAGTGCGGGAGTGGCTATAATTATCAAAACCCAATACAAAGATAGGATTTTAGACTCCAAAGTGGATCCAAATGGGCGATGGTGTTATGTGATATTATCGGATAATGCATTTGATAAACCTATCCTACTTTTGAATATATATGCCCCATGTAATGATCAACACAGTTTCATAGCATCATTATATCCAATATTAACACAATATGATGGTTATTATTTTGTTGTGGGTGGGGACTGGAATACCTATTAAAATCCAAAGTTGGATAGGTCTTGTCCACAAAGAGCATTTAATAAGCAGGCTGGGATAGCATTAAATGATTTTAAGGAAGATTTTCAATTATATGACCCCTTTTCTTATTCACAAGATATTAATAATGCAAATAAATACACCTTCTATTCACCATGCCATAAAATGTGGGCTAGAATAGATTACTTTTTGATATCTAAAGCACTAACGAATTTAGAACCAGTGGTGGTTATACATACTGTCATCTATCAGATCACTCAAAAATTTCGTTAAAATTTTCTAAAGATTTAAAAGACACAAGAAGGCATAGGGGTTATAATTGGTCACTCAACCCAAATCTTTTAAGTAAAAAGAGATAGCAGACAGAATTATAAAATATTTGAAAGAATTTACAGATAGCTTGAAGCTCCAAAACATACTCCTGACATTGAATGGGCGACAGCTAAAGCTCAAGTTAGAGGATTTCTTATACAAAAAGCCTCATATTATAAGAAAATTCATAATAATGATATTCAAAAACTAGAAATAAGAATAAAACAACTTGATAATGAGCTGATTCAGAATTTTAATGCTCAAACTGAGGAGGAAATGTTGAAGCTTCAAAGGGATCTCTTTTGCTTCATAATAATAAATTAACACTTCAAGAACATAGGTGTTTAGTGAAATATGCTAATAATGTTCAAATACCATCAAAAGCACTGGCAAGGACTATAAATCAATCAAAAACAACTGGATATATTTCGGAAATACAGTATAACGACACAATATATTCTAAAACTGAGGATATTGTTGATGTTTTTGGGAAAATCTATACTAAGGTGTATGAGGGGCAAACTGATAGGTCTCTACATAACCAGAATAAAAGTTTTCTGCAAAAATTAACTTTCCAGAATTAGAAGAGAGCCTGCAAAGTGACCTGATTAAACCTATTTCTAAAGAAGAAATAGTATATACAATTCAACATATGAAAGCACATAAGTCGCCAGAGCCTGATGGTATTACAGCTGAATTTTACAAAGAGTTTGCTGATAGTTTGGGAAAAGAATTGTCTCATGTATTTAATTATATAACTAAAAATAAAATTAGTGACCCCCACCTCAATGCGTCAAAAACAATTTTCATACATAAAACCAATTCAGATCCCCTTAACCCAGATAATTACAGACCAATAGCACTAATGAATGTGGATATGAAAATTTTAACATCAATTATAGCATCGAAATTAAAGAAGGTTTTGATATATCTAATTTCTAAGGAACAAGCTGGATTTATGGCAACTAGACAAACTAGCGATAACACACTTACACTGCATAATATGATGACGTATGCTAAACAAAACAACTTTAATATCTATGCTCTTATAATAGATGCCCAGAAAGCATTTGATAGAGTAGACATAAAGTTTTTGTTTGATGTGTTACCCTATTTTAACTTGCCCCAAGAATTCATTCAGATACTACAAATATTATATAGTAATCCATACACTACGCTATACATCAATAGGACTTATTCTAACAGAATACAGATTAAAAATGGTACTCGTCAGGGTTGTCCCATGTCCCCCTTATTGTTTAACCTATATCTAGAACCCCTATTTTTATATATCAAGCAAAATTTGTATCATAATGCACCAATAATTATAGGAATAAAATATTAATGTCAGCATTCACGATGATCTTATTATTTATTGTACAACCCCAATTTCGACAGTGAAAAGATATTAAAGCTCATAAACGAATTTTCGTAGTTTCTAATTATAAAATTAACTTACAGAAAATGAATATCTTCCGTTAAGAACCCCAAAACCTTTTTCATTAATGGCCCTGATGGGGAAGTTAACATGTAAAGAAAATATTAAATATTTGGGTATCAACTTCTCTACGGATAATAAGGACTTTTATAACAATAATGTTAAACGAGTATGGGAACACATAATAGCTGATTGTGACAGATGGAAGAATTTAAAACTACCGGTATTAGCAAAAGTATCAATAGTGAAAATGAATATACTACCACGAATGTTATACATATTTAGGTCTGCCCAATTATCAATTTTAAAAACAGTTTTTAAACAAATGCATAAAGATCTAGCTAAATTTATCTGGAACCCAAAAAGAACTAGAATATCTTATGAGAAATTAATGACCCCTAAAACAAGAGGGGTACTTGAGCTACCAAACTTTGAAGCATATTATTTGATTGTAAACGCTAATCAAATTTTAAGAATTGCTAATTATGATGTAACGAATACAAAATGGATACCAACTTGGGTGGTCTTGATTCATAAGCATATTTTGGATAGGAAAATAAATCCTAAAGCATTACCCTTTATGGACAAAATTAGTCTGATAAAATATGGGGTCATGGACCACATAATAACCTGTGTCTCATCTTTGCAAACTTTATTTCAGTCCGTAGATTTATTGCAATATATGATAGTTCTTCAACCTTTCCACAGGAATCCTAATTTTAAACTAAATAATCAGCTGATCGAACTCAGCAAATTTCCATTAATAGTTAATCTGACTCTATTTGATGTTTTTAATAAACTTGACTTATCGGCTTTACAAATTAGACAGGAAATGAATCTACCTAGAAGTTACATTGTTATAATGAGAGAAGTTAAAGAACTTGCCTTGAGCTATTTTAGGAACTTTAAACCTGCAGCCGGATTTGTGGATAAGTGCTCTGAATTGTGGCAAGCTATCCAACAAGACACTAAATTTACAGCAACTGCATACAAATTAATTAAGGATTTGAAATTTCAGGACAAAATTTTGCTTTCAGAGTATTGGGTAAACAAAGTAACAGTAACAGACAATTAGATATTAAAAGCAATTGATATAACTAGGAAATCAGTTTCTTTTAAAAAACTGATGTACACGCAATTGATGATTTGGAACAATGCATATTACACACATCTTAGATTACATAAATTTAACCCTAGGAATTCTCCAATTTGTCCATACTGTGCAGATCAAACAGCGGATCTTCTTCATATGTTCTGGAGTTGTAAATGCATATAAACT
The DNA here is from genome assembly GCF_019279795.1 of Protopterus annectens. Lineage (NCBI taxonomy): Eukaryota > Metazoa > Chordata > Ceratodontiformes > Protopteridae > Protopterus > Protopterus annectens. The sequence continues at coordinate 873,873,587 of NC_056732.1, forward strand.
TTGGAACTCTCTTAAAGTACAACTGCAAAAGATGGGTTATCAAAGTTCTACACTGTCATGGGAATTTATGATTCTACACATTCCTCCAAGAGAGCTTTCCAGATCGCAAACTATTATTTGTATGAATATTTTTTTGCTGATGAAACTCTGTATAGCCACAAATTGGCTAGAACCACATAAGACATCATGGAATAATTTTAAGCTTGTGGCTATAAAACATATACTAGCACATAAATTACTTCTGAAACAAACTAACAAAAATATTAATAACCCGAAAATATGGGAAAAGGTCTTCAATATTATATTAGCATGGTACTGATTTTAGGAATATATTAAATATAGGAAGCATTTCATGTAGATATTGTATAAATGGTTTGTAGTAGTTATAGTGTATTATGTGTGTGATGTTTACTGTATTTTTGTAATGTTTTTGGAAAATATATTTCAATAAAAATTTATTATGGAAAAAAAAGAAAGGTCAGAATATATAATGTAACAATTTGCAGATTCCTATAATATTTTTCTGTTTATCCAAATCAGACAGAAGATGTAAATTATTTTCAAATAAAAATTCTGTACGTATCTTTTTATTATGATATTATAATAAAATGAAGTAAAAAGAGTATCAATGCCTTCTCCAGTAATGAGGTACTCATACCTTTCTACCTCTACTTTCTCTGTCCCCAGTACTAAATTACACTTGTGTACACTTACCATAAATGTAGATGTTCAAGTGTATTCACTGTTGCAGTCATCACATTTGGGTTGTCTGCTTGCAGAAGCCCTCAGTCGGCCTGATTATCAAAGTCTTGGGTCCTGCATCAGTTGCTGTCTCATCTTTCATAACGTCAGGTAATCAGGGGTATAAAGCATGCAGCCGATGCCATTACATCAGTTTTTCTTGCCCCAGATGTCAGATGCCCCCATAATGAGAAGCAATTATATACCAGGTTACACCTCCAACAAAAAAGCAAATACACCAAAAAGCTTTAAGCATAGTAAACAAGAATAGAGGTATAGTCAATAGAAGTAAGGGGGCTGGGGGGAGGGTAACCAGGACTGCAACAGTGAATACACTTAAATATCTACATTTATGGTAAGTGTACACAACTGTACTATGTTCTTTGTGTTTCACTGTTGCAGTCATCACATTTGGGTAGATTCCCAAAGCTAATGGTGGGAGGAGGTAACAGATAGCATTAGGACCAGCTATAAGGCTGTGCAAGACTGCAGTGGCAAAGCCAGCTCTGGATTTAGAAAAAGTTGGCAAGTGGTAATGCTTGGTGAAGGTATGTACAGAACTTCAGGTAGTGGCTTCTAGGATGCCCCCTGTAGGGACACCACTGAGAAAGGCTGCAGAGGTAGATGCAGACCTGGTTGAATGTGATCTTACCCCCTATGGGGTAGGTTTTCCATGGTGCTTCTAGCAGAAATGAATTCAATGGCCTATCCACTTAGAAATGGTTTGCTTTGAAATGGCCGTCCCCTCTGCCCCTGCAGCAAATGCAACCAGCAGCTCTTCAGATTTCCTGAGAGTCTTTGTCCTGTCCAAGTAAAATCTAAGTTGTCTCTGCACACCCAAGGAGTGCAGTATTAATTCCCCTTTGTTCTGTGGATTAGAAAAGAAGGTTGGCAAATGAATGGACTTATTAAGGGCCACACTGGATACCACCTTTGGAATGAAGGAGGGATTGGTCCTGTGGGACACCCTGTCAGCATGAAAGATGATGAAAGGCTCCACTGCCATGAGGGCCTGTAATTCAGACACTCTTCTTGCTGAAGTGATGGCTTGAAGGAAGGCTGTTTTCCAAGAAAGTAATTTCAACTCTGCATTTGCAGCTGGCTCAAAGGGCGGTAGAGTGAGCTTTTCCAATACAAAGTTAAGGTCCCAGGCTGGAGTAGGGACTCCCCTGTGTGTCTTAAGTTTTTGGCTCCTCTGAGGAATTGCTTCAGCAGTGGATGAGAGAAGAGGGGTGGTTCTGTATTGCAATGATCTGAAATAGCTGAGACATGAAATTTGATGGAGGAAAAGGAAAGGCCCTTGTGAAGCATCTCAATTAAGGATTGAAGAATATGGGATAAATTGGGCACTGCTGTGCCCATCCCCTGAGTTTGGCTCCAGGAAAATAATCGTTTCCATTTTTCAACATATGATTTTCTACACTAGGCCTCCTTGCTTCAAGAATGACATCCATCACTTGCTTACTGAGGGATGGTAATGGAGAGAACAGGTAATTATCCAGGCTGCCAGGTTCAGGGTTTGAAGCTGTGGGTGCAGAGTCTGGCCCTCCTGCTGGGACAGCAGAGCAGTGGTCTGAGGTAGGTGTCATGGTTCCAGCAGTGACACACTGTGCAAGAGGGGGTACCAGTGTTGGTGTGGCCAGTCTGGTGCAATCAGTATTGTCCTTGGTTTGTCCTGTTTGATCTTTAGCAGTACCTTGGAGAGGAGAGGCAGAGGGGGAAAGGCATAAACTGATAGGTTTTTCCAGGTGAAGGACAGGGCATCCACTTTCCAAGCTTGTTTGTGGGGAGTCCTTGTGCAGAATTTGTCCAACTGGTAGTTCTCGGGGGAGGCAAACAGGTCTATCTCTGGGCTCCCCCATTTGTTTCTCAACATGTTGAATATCTTTGGTTCCAGTTTCCACTCGTGTGGGTCCATGATATTTCTGCTTAGGTTGTCTGCCAGTGTATTTAGCTTTCCTGGCAGGAATTGAGCCTGTAGGTGCACTTGGTAGCTCAGGCTGTGTTCCACAGAGCCATGACTAGTCTGCAGAGAGGGTATGAGTGGGTTCCCTCCTGCTTGTTTATGTACCACATAACAGTGGTGTTGTCCGTCTTTACCAATAATTGTCCTGGAGGAATGTGGTCCTTTAAGGCTGTCAGAGCATTCTGTACAGCTAACATTTATTTTTGATTGATATGCAGGTGCATTTGATTTGGGTTCCATTTGCCCTAAATGCACTGCCCTGCCAAGTGAGCCCCCATGCATAGTCTGATGCATCTGTTGCTAGGGTTTGGGCAGCAAGGGGTAGAGTGAATGGCAGTCCCTTGTTTTAGTGGCAGGCCTCTGCCCACCAAAGGAACTCGATCTGTAGACAAGGTATGATAGGAATCATTGATTCTAGATCCTGAGAATGTTGACACCATAGGCTTTTTAGATACAATTGTAGTTTCCTCAGTCTTGCATATGGAATTAGTAGAATGCAAGAGGCCATGAACCCCAAGGCTTGTAGTATTTTCCTTGCAGATAGCTGGGTCTTTGTGGCCAGTTGTTTGAAGTAGACTGTCAAATGGACTTGTTTCTCTGGCATGCAGTAAGTCATCTGGGAAGTTGTATTCAAGCTTGCTCCCAGGAATACAATTTGTTGGCAGGTTACAAGATGTTATTTCTTTTTGTTTATGGTGTACCCCAGAGACATTAGCAATTTCTTTACAAATGCCAGATGATTTAATAGTAATGCCTGGCTTTCTGCCTGAATTAGACAATCGTCCAGGTATGGGTATATTTTAATATTTCTTTGCCTGCAAAATGCAATGACTGGAGCTAGGCAATTTGTGAATACCCTGGGTGCAGTAGATAAGCCAAAGGGAAGTGCAGAGAACTGATAGTGCATGTAGCCTGCTCTGAAGCATAGGTATCTTCTGCAAGATTCCCTTATTGAAATGTGCAGGTAGGCTTCCTTTAAATCCAGTGTTGCCAATCAGGCATCTTTGTCTAGCATGGGAAGCAGCTGATGAAGAGTTAGAATCTTGAATTTTGGGATTACCAAAAATGTGTTTAAGATAGACAGGTCCAGGATAGGACACTAGGAATTGTCTTTTCTGGGTACCAGGAAAAGTCTTGAGTAGAAACCTTGCCCCCATTCTTCTTCTGGGACAGGTTGAATAGCCCTGATGCTTAAAAGAGAGAGAACTTGCTTTTGATCCTCTGCCCATTGATTTGGGGGTAGGTCTGGCCAGCCATTTGGGATTGGTAAGGAGTGGAATTGGAATCTGTATCCATGGGAAACTATATTTAAAACCCATTTGTCCTGGGTAATGAGTTCCCAATTTTAGTCAGTTGAGCAGGGCTTGGAAGGTTTAAAGTTATGTCACTGAGACAGTTTGCCATAGGGGGGAGTCTTAGGTTCATAGGTTCATAGGTTCATACTAGGCTATCTGCCCTAGGGCATTTATAAGCCTAGCCAGAGTGTGTGTGGCTTTCACCACCCCTTAGGATAAGAATACTATACCCATTAGTTTGCTGTGCCTCTGTCCAGCAGTGATACAGAGATGATTCCCCTACGATCTCCCATCCACTCGTCAAGATTTCTCTTGAACAGAGTCAGTGAGGGGCTCTGCCTCACATGGACTGGAATTCTGTTCCATAGTGTAGGGAGTCTCTGGGTGATGAATCTGTCCCTCCAGCACGTCCTATTTATATCCGTGTTGAGGTTTAAGTCTCTTGCTCTCGTGGCTCTGGTGGATTTGGATTTTTGAGGTGGAGCATGTCCATTAATTCCGGGTTGGACATGGCCTTGTATGTCAGGCACAGATCACCTCTGAGCAGCGACTGAATAGAGCTAGAGTTTCTTCAGTCGGGCATCGTATGACATATGTTTGAGCCCCTTTATCCTTTTGGTGAGGAACTTTTGGGGTCTTTCCAACTGCTGCAGGTGTCGGGTAAGGTACATTCAATGGGTTGTACTCAATCATTGGTCTGATAAGTGAAGAGTACAGGGTACAATGACCTCTCCTGATCTGGATGTGAATCCCTTCATGATCAGGTGGGCAATGTAGAAGGTCTTCCTAACCACTTTGGCAATGTGAGTGTCAAAAGAGAGGTTACTGTCAACTTGGGTCCCCAGGTCCCTGATAACTTCTTCCATGTTTAATGGATTACCACCTATGTGGTAATTAGGGGTTACCTTGTTTTTCCCAAAGGGTATGACTATACATTTTTTGGCATTTAGCTTAAGGCCATGGCTCTGGCACCAGTTATCCATTTCTATGAGACCTTTCTGGAGGATGTCTGTCTCTGATGGAGTGTCAATTATGGTGCCCAGTTTGCAGTCATCTGCAAATTTTGTCAGCCATAATCCCCCTATGTTTGCCTGCACTTCAGAAAAATAAATGCCGAACAAGAGATGGCATGACAGAGTCTGACATGGCACCAGCAACTCTAACCCTGTGTGTTCTGTCCTTGAGCCAGTTTGCAACACATCTTGTGACATATGGGTTTACATCTAAGCTGGTGAGCTTTTCTATGATGCAATGCTTTTGCTAGGTCAAGGTAGGCTGTGTGAATTGCCTTACCCTCATCAATGGCCTTAGTGACTGTTCCAAGTTCAAGAGGCAGGATCTGCCCTTGACAAAGCCAAATGGATCCAGTGTCTGTAGGTCCCCAATGTCTTTATTTATGAGTTCCATTATGATCCTCTCCATAGCTTTGCAGACAAGGCTCATCAAGCTTAGATTAAACAGCAGCCTTATGTGTGGGTTTAGTTCCTCATTGAGTTCGTAGCACACAGCCCGGGGACACCGTCCGGTCCCATTGATGCTGTGTTTTGCTTTAGAGAGAGCAGCTCTCACCTGGGCATCTGAGATGTTTGGGAGGCTAGACTCTGGTGGGATATATATTTCTCCTTTTGGGGGAGGGAGGATAAATTTGCACTGAACCTGTCTGCCAGTATGTTGGCAATGTCTGTGGGTTCAGTGATTATTTTTATCATTTTGGACTAATTCTGAGCATATTTGGGAGTTTCCACCCAGGTTTCTAACATAGCTAAAGAAGGCTTTATGATTGTCTTTTGTGTCATTAGCGACTTTTCTCTCAAAGTTGGCCTTGGATGATTTTATGAGTGATCGTAGTTTTGCTAGTATTGATCAGAGATGCCTTCCCATTTAGGGATTTTGCTCTGTCATGTAGTAGCTTTCTCCTCTTGTTGTAGAGTTTGTTTTAGCTGAGACCACCACCACCGGCGCCTGCCTTTGGTGGAAAAGGTCTTGATTTTATTAGGGATGGCTTGATCCATACATTCCTGGAGGTGTCGTAGAAGGCATTTTTGTAAGGGTTTCACAGCGTGGGTTGTGGTTTCCACTGGAAGGATACCACTCAGTCTTAAGAAGTGTGAAGTTTGCTTTTGAGTTCTTCACTTTGGTTCTTCACTTTATGTGGATCTCCAGTGAGATTAATTTATGGTCTGATCTCACCAATGTATATTTTCTCCTCTTGTGGGAATGGTGACTAGTTGTTCCATAGCATTTGTCTATGTTTGGGTAATGGCTGTGTGGGTTTCCTGAGTTTGAGAAGGTGGTCTGTTCTCCATACTGAGGAGGGCTTTGAGGGTATTGTGGCATCATTCTTGGTGAGATGTCTCTTACTACTCCCTGCTTTGGAAGTGGGAGCCCCTCACTGCTTAGGCTTGGGAGTACCTTGGGACTGAAGCCTGGGTGCTCTGCTGGTTCTTGGTTTGGACTGAGAAGGCTTTGAAGAGGCAGGAAAGGACTAATTCTTAGATGGCCAATGCCTACTAAATCTGGGAAGCTGTACTTGCAGGAAATCTTTAACAGTTTGCATACATTTAGCTTTTTCCTCCATCTTTTCAAGTACTTCTTTTGCTTTGCTGCCAAACAGGTGGTCTTGGTTTAAGGGAGCATCCAGTAATTTAGCTTTAACATGATCTGGCAAAGATTGCTCCTTAAGCCAAGTGTGCCTTCTAAGTACAGACCGAGTGGCAGCAGCCCTGCAAGATGCCTCTAATGAAGCAAAACCACATTGCAAAGTATGTTTTCCAACTTGTTCAGCAGAATTTATTAAATCCTGTAAATCTTTATTTTCAGCACAGTCAGGAATCAACATAATTTTCTGTTTAAGAAATCCAGTAATATGCTGGTGATACTTTAACATATGAAACTGGCAGTTTAAGGCCCTAATGGCCACAGTTGCAGAAGTGTATACCTTCTTACCCGATCTATCCAGTGCTCTGGAATCTCTATCAGAGGGGGTAGGATTTTTGGCAGTAGTAGCCTTAGTGCCCTTGGATCCCTGTGAAATGGTCTCAGAATCCGCAGTAGGATTTTTAAAGAGGAACTTGTGAGAGTTAGGTACCCTGTAATACCTATCAGGTTTTCTGGGAGGAGGAGGTAAAGAGTCAGGGGGCCAGGCTAGATTCCGAGAAGGCATCATCTGCAATGTCCAGTACAGGAGGGATAGCTAAAGGCCTATGTTGAGGCAGGAGTAAGAATTCCCTAAGCCTCTTTTTGGAGTCAGAGTAATCCTGGCTTTCCCAGCGGAAATGATCCCTAAGAGTATGCAAGGTTTCACAAAAGAGAAATCCTCTGGAGGGGAAGCAGAGGGAATGGAGTCCTCTGCATCACAATCCTCATAGGTAGATAAGGGCAAATCCTGGTCATCAGAGAAAATTGAAATTTCAGAATCCTGATCAGAAGAATCCGAAGGAAAATCAGTCCTAGGTCTCTTAGAGGGGGAAGGATGGCTTCCCCTGATTAGAGTAATAAGGTCTTCAGCCAGTCTTATCATTTGTTTTTTAGGCATAGGGGCCTGACCATGTGGTCTGGGCATCAGTTTTCTAGGCATGGATCGAGTTTGAGGCCTTGAAGAAGAAGATGGTATCAGTTTAATATGTAAGTCAGTAAGCCTGAATACACCCTCAGAAGCTGATGCCTGCACAGTGACTCCGGTCCCATCCAAGGTAGAGACATCCACAGGTTCCACAGTCAAAGAAGCATCTTGTGGCATACCACACTCTGAATGCATCTCAGTAGAGGCCTGTGAATATGAAGTAACAGGTATCAAGGGCTGCGAAAGTGCCTCCCTGAGTACCGGCAAACTGGTGACTAGCTTAGGAGAAGCGTCGTTGGCAGCTTTGGACCTAAGTTGTCTATCTCTGTCTTTATCTTTGCATTTTTTTTGGAATGCCAGTAGTCGGGTGGCTTACCAATGCCATTTCTGGAAAATTGAACTGAGTACCAAAATATTTAGATGCGTAAATGAGCCAATGACGAATTGTATGAAGCTTGAATAAGGCACAAAACCGACAGCGAGGTATGTCGTGGTCTGGGCCTAAGCAAGAAATGCAGTATGAATGAAAAACTTTATGCGGTATTAGCTTTCCACAAGAAATACAATTGTTAACTTTTACTCACATCGGTTTAGAGCAAGAAAAAGGATCCCCAAGGGGGTACTTAGCTTAGTTGAAAACTTCGGATCTGAAACTCAAAAACAAAAATTTCAGGAGTCCGCCGACCGGCACTTGCGAACTGCTTCTACTTCGGGCACCGCATGGCAAGAAAGACTGACGTAATGTCATTGGCTGCATGCTTTATACCCCTGACTACCTGATGTCATGGAAGATGAGACTGCAACCGATGCAGTACCCAAGACTTTGATAATCAGGCCGACTGAGGGCTACTGCAAGCAGATAACCCAAATGTGATGACTGCAACAGTGAAACACGAAGAACATCTTATCCTACCCTCCCTTCCTCTACACATACTCCCCTGAGGTTACACTCATACCTTTTACACATCTAGTCTTACTATGCCCTCTGTCACACCCTACCCTTCTTACTTGTACTACCTTACACATTCACCAATATACCAATAATACAGTTCATGACCACTAGAATATTAATAACCATTTTGATAATCATCTATTATGAAAATCATCTATTTATGTAAATAATGTTGCATCTTCCTATTATTAGGCTTCCCATATAATTTGTGCATGAACACTATGGGAGTGATTCAATAAAGATTAAACAGTTGTTCTTTGCCATGTGCTCATCTCAGACAGCTTTAGATTCAGTAAGCACCATGTTAAGACATGTTATTTACAGCATAAGCAGCAGAACTGCATGCTATTCAGCTAATCCAACACAGTGGAGCTATTCAACAAGACATAAAGCATCTTTGTAGACTCTGTGCTGATTTTTTTCTGTGAATTCCAAACATTTTGGGAAAGCAGCCATGGAAAGGAGTCTATGCAGACAGAATGTTAGGGACTGCTGCTGCATTAATTCATTTGTATGTGATAGAGGCTGGAGCCAATACTGCTACTGCTGTCAATAGGCCTATGCTGAGAAGGAGAAGAGTTTTCAGGCCCTGTTTAACTTTTCGTAACCTACATGATGTGGAAATTGTAGAGCACTACAGGGTGGATAGGAAGACACTAGAGGAAATCTGTGACCTCTGCCATCCTCAACTCAGAGCCAGAGCCCACTGAGGGGACCCATCCCAGTGAAGGCAAAGGTATGTGCAGCTCTTAGGATCTTAGCTACAGGCACCTTTCAGAGACCAACAAGGGACATGCTGGGGTTGTCAGCATCCAGGATCCTCCACCAATTCCTGAATGCTATGCTCCAACATGCCAGTGACCACATATATTTTCCCTGTAGCTCTGAGGAGAGGGACAGAAATATGCAGGAGTTCTACCATGTAGAAGACTACCCTTAAGTACTGGTTACCATATATTGCACACATATAGAAATGAAGGCACCGCTCAGAGAACAAGGTAGGCTCTACATAAACAGAAAGGGCTATCACTCTATCAACTGCCAATTTGTGTGTAATGCCAAGGGAATAATTTTGAATGTGTGTCCTGGCAAATCTGGTAGTTACCATGACTCACGTATCTGGCACACCTCCCAATTGTACCAGATGTTTTCTAGGGTGGATATCCCACAGAGTGATTTACTGGGGGATGCAGGCTATGCACTGAAACTGTAGCTGATGATACCCATCAGATATGCACACACACCCATGGAAGAATGCCATAATCACAGAGCATGTGCTTGGGCTGCTGAAGTCATAGTTCCGGTGCCTAAATACATCTAGGGGAGGGCTGCAGTACAACCCACAAACATGTATATAAATAGTCACAGTATGTTTCATGCTACACAACATAATCCTAAGTAATCAGATTTAGCAGGATCAGCAAGGGGAAGGGACACACATCTCAGCACTGTCACCACAGCCACATGCAGGTGAGCAGTCAGAGGGGGAGCCACCAGCTGCTATGGGTGTAGGCAGGTGTAGGAGTACTCAGCATTGGCTAAGAGACAACTCATAGTACACTCACTCATTACCCAGGGGTCTGAAACCTTCCTCCTACATACATACATATATTAATATTGATGCCAAGCAACTGACGCAAATTTTACCTCCCCTTGTATTGGCTGTGTACTGCTTGCATCAGACAGAGTTAGCCCTGAACTAAAACTGTGGCAACTGTTGCATTTACGAAGTAAGTCCTAAACCTGGAGTGTATTGTTTAATAATATGAGTATGGCATATCCATGTATTCCATTACTTGATCGGTAATCAAGTAAAAGGTGGGGAAGTTGTCGAGAAAGTACCTTAACATGTGACAGCAGAAACTTATTTGACTTATATGTGTCCATTACTAAGTAATAGGCCTCAGGCATCAACGATTTACATAGTTATACCTCTCAAAAGTACAGATGGTCACTGCATGCCCTCAGTTTAGCTCCATACAGGAAAAAATCAAAAAAAGAAAAGAAAGAAAGTAATGGTACACATCGCAGTTTCTGTCTTCACAACCCTCACAAGATCATTCACTATAAAGCTGGGAAATTTTGATGCTATCAACTGTCTAACTTTCCAACAGCAATATATGCCAAAGGTACAATTAGCAGTTCAACACCACAAATTCAGATATAATAAGCACTAAGTTAGCTATACACTCTGATCATCAGACACAAAGCTTATGTATTCCTGAATCCAAAAACTAGAAAACAGAGATATGGCACAGTTATCATCACTTGCACAGGGTGATGTAGGGGGAGGGGCAGGAAGTCTAGGCTGACATAAAAGGTCGGTGAGTGTGTGTGAGTAAGAAAGGAAAGCAGTTGGATACACCAACAAATGGCAAGTGAGACAAAATGAGTAACTGTTTTGTGTGTGTGTGTGTGTGTGTGTGTGTGTGTGTGTGTGTGTGTGTGTGTGTGTGTGTGTGTGTGTGTGTGTGTGTGTGTGTGTGTGTGTGTGTGTGTGTGTGTGTGTGTGTGTCTATATCTGTGTGTGTGTGTGTGTGTGTGTGTGTGTGTGTGTGTGTGTGTGTGTGTGTGTCTGTAGGGTTCCACCAAGAGAAACTGGTGTATGAGTGTCTGCATGAACATGGCCAAGCACTGTGCTGGCTCTACATCTTGGTATGCCGGAAAGGTATGAGCCATACATGGTAGAGGTAGCAATTCATCACTGTCAAGCCCAGGAAAGAGAACTGGCTCTTCCACGAGTTCAACTGACATATCCAAGTCCCTGGTCAGATGCAGCATTGCTAACTGAACATGACTGATGTCTGCTGGATGAGCTCCCTTAATGGGGACACCCAGGACCACAAACCCATGGTCAGTCACATCTGGGTGATGGAGTAATGGAAGCACTGCCACTCTCGGAGCATGATCGGGCATGGCCACATTGGCTGACAGCAGATGATGTGGCTGACCTATGCACAAACAAATGCCATTTGCCTCCCATTAGAAGTTTCATCATAGACACTGCCTGTTCCAACATGCCATTCATCTGATCCATTGAACTGGCAACAGGCACTGAAGCCACAATAGTCACATTTCCCTGATCAATGGCCTAGCCCTCCACCTGTCCAATATCTGTGGGCTCACTGAAATGGGTAGCTGTAGACCTATTAGCTGTGTCTGATGAAATTGCATGGGATGGCTGTATGTCAACCTCAGTGTCAGATTCAACCTCTGTACCCCTAACTGTACCTCAGTTTGGCCACCATCATCATCAGATTCTGCTGATACACTGACATCAGTTGGCAGAGGGCCCACACACCCTCAGTCATGGCCACCTGTGATTAAACGTAACAAACACATGAATACATTAATACCTACACTACTATACTGCAATATATGCTAACAAAGTAAAAGTGCTGACACTATTGCAGACAGTACAGCAATACACACAACAAGCCTGGCATCAACAACACACACTAAAATATTTCTTTAAATTGCTTAGCAGTACTGACATAAAAATGTTTGGCTTACTATCTGCAGAAGAGATTCTCCTCTCTAATCCAGATGATCCTGGAAGAAGTTAAGCAGGAGGTAGGAACAACATCATCACAATTAACAGTAACACAGAGGGCAGTACTTTTACTCCATTATATGTCCATTAAGTATACTTTCAGTAAGAACGTGGCTGTCAACTCAAACTTAAGTTAATAACTACAGCAATCTTTAACCCCCCCCAAAAAAAAATACATGTGACACAGAAGTAAAATATCAATTTCAGTTGTTTTACTATACAGCAGTATTCAGCTTTTGAGATAATAAAGCCTACCTGGAAGCTCCTCCTGGGATGTGCTTGCTGTCATTGATACTGTTGCTCTCACATCCAGGACATGCTATACTGCACTCTCCTGTGAGATGTCTGGATCCCTGATATTGGGCAGGAACTCTTTATTGGGTGTTAGTGGTCATTCCCTAGCAGGCTGTACCCCATACCCATGTTTTCACAGCAGACTGCAGCCGGTCACCTCTCTGCAGATGTGATCATGTTAATGGCCCTATGGTGCACCTGTTTGTATGTCCTGCCATGGCCACCCACAGCATTTAGATCATGAACTATATGTTGACAAATTTGCATCCTACTTGCCATATTTCTCCACCCCCTTTCCAGCACAAAAGCACAATATTGCCTATAGGCACCCACTATGACCTGGTTCTCAGCATTCATGAAGGGGATGTTTCTGAGGATTGACATGCCTGGGTGGCATACTTCTAGGTGTTCTAAAGACAACAGAAGGATAATACACATAAGTATCACATAAGTACTGACCAACTGATTCCAGATAAAACAGGAAAGGTAGCCACTCAATATTACCCTGTAGAAACATAAAACAGTCTACAGATGTGAAATACAAACAACAGGCAGGATGCAAAACAAGGAAAGTAACAAGTAAAACATTTCCTTGTTTGTGCCATGACTGTAACTCACCCTTGATTCCCCCTCAAAAAAAACAAAGTCTATACTTCTTTGTGCCATAGCAGTAACTCACCTTTGCCCACCCCACACCAAAAAAACAGGAAAATGACACATTTTTCTAACAGATCATTTTTGAAATGATAACATTTTTATCAAAGGAACTATCGCTGAAACATTTGTCCATATTTATCACACAACATTCATTTTCATGTACTGGCAATCATGTATAGCTGTGAAATGGCTTGGCAAACATGCTCGTGCCACCAGTACACTTCTAATTAATGCATACAGATAAAAGGGTAAAAGCCTTTGCTTCAGATTTTTTTTTAAATACATTCCAGCATATGCAGTATGTATCTGGCCAAATGGAAGTTTGAAGTTCAGTACTTCTCTGTACAGATATATCCTCAAGAAATAGCATTGTGTGCAGTCTTCCCAACATAAACAAGTCTCCCCACCCTCAGTTTACCTAGCTTTGTGGTTGCATTGTTATATAGTGCAGATTCAAGGCTGTTAGCATGATGAAGATACAAATGAGGTGTGAACTCATTAGAATTGCTGAATCCCAAAACTTTTATCCATGTAGGATAACTCCCTCGGTGTTAGTTTTTAATGTATTGCAACTGTGAATGATTAGTGGTTGGGAGAAGGAAAACACAACAGCATTGAAAGCTGCCTTACTTCCACTGGGTGTGTCAGGTTAGATCTATAACGTTTTAGATGTTTGGCTGGAAATGTAAGTAAGCAGCACACAATTCACAGTTTTGTTCATTAATATCCAACTTGCTCTTCATTTCTTGACAACTGCATATAATAGTATTTCCACTTAATATCCTCATATATTTTAAAGCCAGTGATATAGAATGTCTTACACATTGTGTGTCTCTTATTACTGCTCAGAGGGTGGCCTAATGATTAAGGTGTTTGCCTTAGAAACACAAGGTGCAGGATTTGAGTCTCACAAGGGATAATTGGCTAGGCTTGAAATGGCTTGCAAGGGCAATTAGCCTAGTACTACCCTATGAAGAATGGCCAACAAACACAGAAGTATAAGGCAGAGCTATATATTTGCAAGCAGCAATCATAGCAGGTTGTGTGATCACTAGGTGCCCTACATCCAAAATTAATACATGTACAAATAACACTTCTATGGTTTGATATCAGTTAAGATACTCTTGCAGCTGGTTGTGTGGATATTGATTGAAGTTCTTTGCTGCAAAGTTGTTTGTGTGGCAAAGAGGAATAAGGCACCCATCCTATATTCTGTAGGTGCAGTGGAGTGAGAGTTCAAATCCAGTCCTATGTAGAAATATTTCATGTGTACCAACATTTTCTAGTCTCTGTGTCATAGATTGTTTTTTTCTCATTTCAACTAACTCTCCCTTTTGTTTCTTTCTTTCTTTTTTTTTTTTTTTGTTATTATTGGCCAGTGCTTGTGGGTTGCACCACTTAGCACAAACTTGAGAGACAGAGAAAAATTAATGTCAGGTTTGGCTATGCTTATCTGGTTTGTGCAAGGTATGGCAGTGAGCAAACTGGATAACTGGCACATCCAGGAAGTAGAAGGCTCCATAAAGCCAAAAACAAAAACTGGATGCATTCAATTAATACTATTGAGCAGGGAAGGTCTACAAGAAGGTAATGAGACCAGCTATGTTATATGGGTTGGAGACGGTAGCATTGTCGAAAAGGCAGGAGTCAGAGCTGGATATGACAGAGTTAAAGATGTTAAGATTTGCAATGGGTATGACTAGGATGGACAGGATTAGGAATCAGTATATTAGAGGGTCAGCTCAGGTTGGACAGTTTGGAGACAAAGCAAGAGAAGCGAGATTGCGTTGGTTTGGGCATGTGCTGAGGAAGGATGCTGGGTATATTGGAAAAAGGATGCTAAGGATGGAGCTGCCAGATTAGAGGAAAAGAGGAAGGCCTAAGATGAGGTTTATGGATGTGGTGAGAGAGGACATACAGGCGTTGGTGTGAAAGAGCATGATGCAGAGAGCAGAAAGAAATGGAAACTGATGATCCTCTGTGGCGACCCCTAACAGGAACAGCCGAAAGAAGATGATGGGTATAGCACAAACCTGTTAAGGGATGTTGTACTGGGATTAGCAGAGAGGCATTAAGCATGATTAGTAAAATAGGAATGCCATACAACTAGTCCTGTGGCAGCAGGTATAAATTTACGTTAGGCGTACAGATGGTCCTGGGTTCTAGTACAGGGTGTGCAACCTTTGTTTTACTGTTGTGACAATGCAGTTTCTAGCAATGAAATGCAGCACAGACAACTGCTTTCTCAATCTTCTTAGCAACAGATGTGAGCATAGGACTGCCATACACATGGCCCTAAGTTTGAATACAGCATATTCCTTGCACTTTTACTGTTGTTCCACTTCCCATTATAGTCAATGAGTTCTAGCAAACTAGCATTGTGTCACTTATTTCTGTATATATCTATTTATTATCAGATACATAACTGTGGGCATACTGTGTACTATATTCCTGTAAGTATATTTCTGCTATCTGGACTGGCATGGCTATAACATTTGCCTAACATGCATATACAACTGCCTATACATTTAATAACCTTGAAATTGCAACTGCAATTATATAATGTCTCACTGCTTGGCACTGTTGTGCTTCGCTTATTATCACTCAAATGTGATACTGGCAGATGAGTAATGCTGAGCACTGTGTTTATGCAATGGTAAGCAAAGTGCAACAGTTTCAAAAACAGTGCGAACTCCTAGTAAATGTGGTAACTGGAATTGGCAAGAAACCATCACTCTCCATTGTTCTTGATCCATGTTAGACATGGTAGTCATTTGTGGAGAAGGGGTCAAGTGTAGGGCACAGAGACGGGGTGTCCAAGAGTCGAAGATTTTATTGGAATCCTAGTTAAGAACCACAGTGCTAGCCTTCTGCAGGTGGACTACTCTGGCTCCCAGTGCAAGTTAGAAGCTTGGAATAGTTTAGCCCAGGCTGTAACCAGTGCCACCAGTATCCCACACACTGGTGATCAATGTAGGTATCACATCAATAGAATGCCCTACAGAGGAGGAAGTGGGATACCCTCAACTGCTGGACTGGGGAATTTTGGACTGCAGACATTCCACATCTGTGTATGCATCAACTACTGAGAATACTTGTAGGATGCAAAAGCTGAGTATAGGCAAGACTTGTGTTCATAATGGTATTCTGTTCTATTCTGTTTTTTTTTTCCACAGCTGCCAGGGACTGGGAGGTCAGTGTCTGAACCCATGGGGCTAGACTGGTAAGGATGAGGGAAGCATGTATTATGTATGCAACAGAAGAGTAATGTTATTGTACCATTAAAAGTTAAATATAGCTTTTTTTGGCATTTTATAGAGTTGTATCAAATTGAGCATGCATATTCCAACTGTAGTAAAAGCAAGAATGTATGCATTAGTATGTAGTACAAAGCAAGAGTACAATATTAGACTTTAGTCAGAGGTTATGGGTTCAAATACCACACTTTCCAACTATACAATACTGTTAATTCTTCAATTATATTTAAATGAAATTAAAGCTTCTATACCAGTGGCACAAATGTCCTAGTGTAAACTGTAATCTGTATAAATGTAACATGCATATGTGCAATATATGTACATATCAAGGAGTACTTGCTGCAGTCTGTAGTATAGTTTACATCTGTTACGAGCTGGTACTTTTGAAAGTAAAAGTTATCTGTAAGGAGATGGTAGTCTTAAAAGTAAAAGTTAAGGTAATAAAGAAAAAATAATTGTATTAGTGCATTGTATGTCACATATGATGGTACTAATCTTACCTTTTTTCTCTCACCCCAGCCCTTGGCTCTCTTGTTTTTATTTTATTTGTATTTTGTTTTAGTTATTTATTTATTTATTTTTTTAATGTTATTACTTGTTGTCAAAATGTGTCCATGTCATCCATGTGTATCACATCACTAAATGCTCCACAGCACAGAGTGGCAGGCCGGCCCCATAGGATGCACCTGCCTACACTCCACTGGCTCTAGCACTGATGCCCAGTACATCTAGAAGCCAACATGACATCAACGCGTCTGCTGCCCCTGCAATACCTGACCCCTCAGGTAGTCTTGCCCCAGAGGTTGGTCCAATGATTCCCTGTCAGAGAAGTGGCAAAGCTGGTGATTTTATCACCTGCACTGACTTGCCAGGGATGGTGCCACATTGTTGCTGCACACCTACTCTGGTTGGAGAGGCTGCTCTCCATCATTTTACAAAGTACCAGGAGGAGGAATAGGAGACATCAAGCACTCCCGCCAAAGGTAGATTGAGGTGACAGTGATGACAGTCCAGTCAGTGTGGACTCAATTCTCACTGTCACCCAGCTTGATGACCATGGGTTCTGGATGTTCTCCCACACTCCAATCATGGCATCCCCCAAATTTTTGTGTCCATCTCCATCACTGTCTCTTGTCTTGTTTGTCTTGTTTGTCTGCAATTGCTTCCTCACCTATCCAACTTACCTCACCCAGACATTCATGCAGCCCTTCCCTAACATTCCTCTCTCTCTCCAAAACAAAAACAAATGGGCTCTTGTCCCACAAAAAAAAAAAAATTGTCCCACACATAGCTCTCCATTTTGTACATGTGTCTTCTTCACACACTCAATTTGGTTCAATTGGCAATACAACATGATTGTGTTGTGGTCACCCCTTTCTCTAGAGGTGACAATCCACATCCAGTTAATATTTTCCACATATGTTCACTTTACACTGTTAATGAAATGGATAGCTATGTTTTTTTCTTATCTCCTTCCTGCCCATCCCTGCCCTGCCCTGCCTTCCCTTTGTTCTTCCCCTGCTTGATCCCCATTTCACCACTGTCCTATCTACCCATTCACCTCTTTAAGCTATTTTTGTGTGAAGATGTACATCGCACAGCAGCAAGCAGAAACTGGAAATAGCATCAATGTATTTACATTAATTTAAAAGTACTGGGTATGGTCGAAATGTATTTAAATACATTAGATTCACTTGCATTCGAACACAGTACCATCTTGCCTCAACAAGGAATGTATCATTGCAGTAACACATGTTGCTACAGAGTCAATTAAGCAGCAGGTGTATTTCATAGGCTCAGTACTAACTGTCAAACTTTAGCAATGCAGCTTGCATTTGCACACTGCTTACCTATGTGCAAACATGTGTATTGTGCATGTATATGCACTTTGGTGACCGTCACACAAACCTGCTGCTCGCATCACTATGGAACTGTACATATCATTCTGTATTACTGCTGTTCACTGTCCATTCCTTCTGTATGATGTGAAATTTCACAAGTAAACATTACAAACTGAGGGCCCTCTCTAACAATATTTCACATATTTATAATGCATCCATCTGTTGCCACCACCACCCCCCCCCCCATAAGCACTGGAACCCTGGTGTCACAGTACTTTATTACACACATATATCAACCTCAGAACAAAATCAAATGTTGTATGCTGTGGAATGTAAATCAACCTGGTAACATGCAAAACTACAACTATTGACACATATGCCTAAAAACACTTATCTGCAGGGATAGGGAAGGAATCAGCATGGACCATATCCACAGGGACATTGGTGACCTTCAACACACTTGATCCTACCCATTTTGTTTTTGTCAAGGGTAGAGCTTGCTTATTGAACCTTGTGGACTTCTTGGATACTGACTCCACAGACAAGGATAGGCAACTGACTCACTGACATAACACACACTTTCAAAGTTGGGACTACACCTCCACCAGTAGCCAATTACTTCTAGAATTCCACAAGGATCTGTGCTGTGCCCTCAACTATTTGCAAAGTACTTCCGTGAAGTGCTGGCAGTGATAGATGGTGTGTGGTTTACCATATTTGCAGATGACTGCTAACTGGACACACTAATATAGTGTCCCCCAATGATGGCAACATATTACAGAAGGGGCTGTCTCACATAAATGATTGGTACCAAACTCACACAGTGAAATTTAAACCATAAAATGGCTCATTGTCCCCTTTGACAATGAAATACCCTGCTAACTATTATATATATAGAACCCCTCTATGCTCAAGCACAGTGGTAGGAGACTTGGGGAACACATGTCGATAGCAACCTACACTTTCATCGCTATATGTCCATAGTGGTGACACACTCATTCTGCATTATGTACATCATACATATGGACATCACATTCAAGACCAGAGTGGTCGTACCTCTGCCCTACTCTACCCTTATCAGACCACTAATTGAGTGCAAAGTTGTCTTCTGTTCAGTCCTCACTAGATACCTGCAACAACTGGAGAAAACACAGGGCTGTAGCTGGGGACTCAAGAGCCTCTAACATAACATACCTGGAAAGACTGAAAGACGTGTCAGTGTACTTAGTATCTTCCACGCTGCTGAGAGGTGAACAATGCCTGCCATATAGAGCAGTCTCAGATGCTGCCCTTCTGGAAATGCTGCAAATCTGCAAATCAAATAGGACAAGAATAACTTAGCCCATGCCTGTGACACAAACAGAACATGTTTGGGAGGCAGATATATCCCCCATTGACTCACACTCCTATGTGACAGGCTCCTACTGCATGGGAAACAATGATCCTCAATGACACTGTTCAAATGCAACCGTGACTACTGGTTGGGTGATTGTAAAGCCACCTCTGGGGTGTCATCTATGTCCCTCATGGACAGGGCCAGTTGGGGATGCTCACAAAATCACTCTGCTAACAATGACCATCCAACTATGCTCGATAAGGGTATTTGCGATTTTATACAACTAGGCTTCTAAACACCAAAGGGCCATTAGGCTAGTAGCCTTCTATGTAGATATGAAGCTATGAGCCTATGCAGGTGTCCCAACATTTTGTCTATCATATGGTCTGCTGATGTCATCTACTATAAGTGCATCTGCCATCTTGTAAAAGTCAGACTTGAGCCATGGCACTTGCATAATGTACTGATTTCTGTTGCCTGTGTAGTTAGATAGGTAGGGGTTCTGTTCTCACTGCATTCAACTGTGTGTGTGTGTGTGTGTGTGTGTGTGTGTGTGTGTGTGTGTGTGTGTGTGTGTGTGTGTGTGTGTGTGTGTCTAGCCATAAGAGTAGACATATGTATCCTACAGTTACCACTTCAATCTGATGGATTGGCAATATTTTGATACTTGCACATGCCTACACATCCATTTCATGCAGGTCTCCCAACACATTCTGTTAGCATGGACCACCAATGTCATCCAGTATAAGTTGGCCTGCAGCCTTGTAAAAGTCAGACGTAGTACTTGTGTAAATTACTGAGTTCTGCAGTCTATGTACTTAGGTAAGGGTTCTGTTCTCACTCTAGTCAAGTGTGTGTGTGTGTGTGTGTGTGTGTGTGTGTGTGTGTGTGTGTGTGTGTGTGTGTGTGTGTGTGTGTGTGTGTGTGTCTAGCCAGAAGAGTAGAAGTACGTATCCTGCAAGTACTACTTCTATCCCATGAATTAACAGTATTTTGATAATTGCACATGCCTACAGATCCAGTTTATGTAGGCTTACCAAGTTCTTTGCTCCAGCATGCACTGCTGATGTCATCCACTATAAGTCAATCTTCAGCCAGAAAAAAGTCAGATTTGTGTCTTGGCACTTCTTTAAAGTACTGAATTCTGTAGTCTGTGTACTTAGTTAGGTAGGGGTTCTGTTTTCACTGCAGTTAACTGTGTGTGTATGTGTCTAGCCAGAAAAGCAGAATTATATATCCTGCAGTTACCACTCCAATCCCATGAATTGAGAGTATTTTGATACTTGCACGTGCCTACAGATCCATTTCATGCAGGCCTCCCAACTTCTTTGCTCCACATTGCACTGCTGATGTTGTCCTCTATTAGCTGGCTTGCAGTTGTGTAAATGCCAGATGTGTGCCATGGGTCTTCTGTAAAGTCTGATCTGTAGTTTGTGTACTTTGTTAGGTAGAGGGTTTATTCTCATTGTCTGAGCTGTTGCTTGACATTACAGACAGCATTTTACATCTGCATGTGGGACACTGTTATATTCTCTTCAACAGACACTGCTGATGGCATCAGCTATAAAGTGTTGTCTAAGATACTCCAAGTTAGATGTGAGCTATGGCACTTGTGTAAAGTACTGGGATCTGTAGTCTGTGTACTTACATGGTTAGGGGTTCAATTCTCATTGCAGTCAACTGTTTGTGTGTGAGTGAGCTGTTGCTTGACATTACAAAGAGTATTTTACACCAAGATATGGGACACTGTTATATTGTCCTCAACAGACACTGCTGATGTCATCAGCTATATCAGATTTTTGGATATGCAGTACTCCCACCTGGACAGGGTTAGAGACTGGCCTGGAGGCCAGGCAGATGCCACCTCATGCTCTAAAATAAAGACTACAGTGACATGACTTTAAATCTATCCACATACATCATGGCATGGTTTGTAGGCCCTGTGTTATCTTGAAGAGAATCCCTGTGGTTTCTCCACCTGGTACATGTATCTGGTGAGGTAGATGAAAAAGAGAGCCTTATACTCTCTTAGTAGTGTGATGAAGTTTGACAACAATGTTGTAATACAATCTGAAGATCTCGTATGATGGCATGACTTATGATGTTCACAATATAGGTTTTTAATACCAGTTTGGACACTTGGCAGTCAAAGTTCAGAGTGCTATCTACATGTACATGCGTTCCCAGTGCTTGCATCACTGGGATTCTGCATAGCAGGACTGTTCCCAATGCTGTGATTAACATGGAATTCCACTTTTCAGAGGGACAAAATTACAAACACACATTTCTGCATTCATTTGTAGATTGTGTGCCTTTGTCACCATTCAGTTGTGTGTGTTAGCTCATCATGTACTATGTTATCCCCATTGGTGGACTCATTGATGGCACAGAATATGCAAGAATCTACAAACTTGGTAAGCCAAAGGCCATATACTTTAGCCTGAACTGTCGAGAAATAGAGTTCAAACCATGAAGGGACAACCACAGATCCCTGGGGTTTGCCAGTGGTAACAGCTCTACTAGTACAGATTGATTCACTAGCTTTCACATGATGTGCTCTATCAGTCACCCAACTGGTTGCCTATCAATTGAAGTGAGGGTTAATCCCCAGCTTGGAAGTTTTCTCAATGATACCTGCCTGGGGAAGTGTGTGAAAACCATAGCCTAAATCACAATAGGCAGTAGGCACTGTCTTTCCTTCATCCAGGCCTATCACATGGAATTAATGGGCTGTGTGCAACTCAGCACATACACCTTCCTGATACAGTTGAATACACAGTTCAACACACCCTCTAAATGGAATAAAGGTGTACATCAGCATGCATCCAACTGAGTTTGGAGGACAGCATCTAATGCATGCATGCATGCATAGAGACATCTTGACTCTTGTCAACTGTGAGGTAGACCAACATGTCATCATGGAACTCTTCCACATGTGCACTAGTAATATTCCAGGTGTGTGCAACAGACCTGTGTGAGTTATCATGCAGTGTCCAAACAGCTGGCTGAAGGACTACAGATCATGGACAATCAGTGAGTCCAACTGTGATATTAGTATAAAACACACAGTATTAACACATTACGACCATTATATCTGATAGATCTCCTCAAAGAGTTCACTGAGGGCATGTATTATGACAGCAGTATCATATTGTGGAACTTGACTAGGTCAAAGCAGAGGTATTTAATCAACACTGTCATATGTGGCCATAAACAGCTATATTACCAAATGGGTAGACCAGTGTATGACATACATGGCATCTCACTATGTTGAAATGTATGACGTGACCTATATCTCAGGTCAGGTTGGTACATCAGGGGTGTCTGCTAGGCCCTTTCTTGCCCCCTAGTAAAGTGATGGGCATCACAGATGACATACACATGCTGTGCCCAAACAGCTGCCTGAAGGACTACAGATTGTGGGCAATCAGTAATTCCAGCTGTGATATTAGTATAATACAAACAATATCAACACATACCAAAAGCTGCTGCTATAACCATGACAACACCTGCATTGAAAAGAAACATGGAGGGTTTTGTTGAATTAGGAAACAAACACACCACCCAAGTATAACATGGACATCACGCCCTATAATCAAACCAATAGGTTTGTGACCCATGTCCTGGGTTAGCTGGTAAGTGGTACATCCACCAGCATGTGGTCACAGTGCTGACTACTCCCTAGAATGTAACACATGTGCTGGGTATGTGAGGGACATGCACATCACAGGCCATAATACCTTCATGGTTCCCAGACTTCATCACACCAATAACTGTGTGCAATGCACACTTCTTTACGTATCTCCCTATGTGTCTTTCAGTGATGTGTAACTAAAATGTACCACCTTTATCACTTTGTGCTGTGACATAGCTTATTGGCCATACCTAGATATTACTTCTGTGGAATATACATGAATATTTGATGGTGCGGAACACCAAGCAAGTTGTTACAGCAGATGCATGTGTTTCACCTGTTCTGCTTATGCACAAAGTAAATACATAAGTGCTTGACAACATTAATGGCATGTATATCATTCATGACAGTGTGGATTGTGCTGTATATACATACATACACATATATATATATATATATATATATATATATATATATATATATATATATATATATATATATATATATATATATATATATATATATATCAGGGGCGGCTCGTGGCATCGGGCTGCCGGACTGCAGCCCCCTCAGCTAGACAGCTGAGTACTTAGTTTATTTTTTTTTTATGTAAAAAAAAAAAAAAAATGAAATCTGTTCTTAATACTTTAAATTTCGAGTCCGTGACTCGAAATTACGTGCATGCGCATTGCATTCTTCTATCGCAACAGCGTTTTTTTTTTTTTTTTTAATTCTTGCTGCAATGTTTTCATTGCAGCCCGGAGGAGCAAAGAAGGCATCATTGTGATGCCCCGAACTCCCCAGAAGTCTATGCGATTGAGACACAAACCGCATAGACATGGAAGGGGCTCGGACTGCGACGTCCGCAGGCACGTCATGACGTGCTTGCTGGGCAAATGCTGCTGATTGGTTGTCGCTCTCTTCCCGGGCTTTATGTGCTGGGAAAAGAGCGAGAATCAGTCAGTCAGTTTTCGGCGTTGGAGTGGACCTGATCATATTTGACCTATTCGTACTATTTAGTTTTAATTAATTTAAACAAAATTATTTTTTGTCACAAGACAAAGTATTTTTAATTAAGTACATAGAGAGCAAGGCAAGGAGCGAAGGAGGACTGTCTGTGTGGTGGATTTATTTGCTGCTTGAACCTGCTTCTTTCATCAGGCTGTTCTGGAATCAAAACAGGTGAGTTATTTTATTTCATTCATTACTTTATTTAATTTAAGTAGTTTATAAAGGACTAAGCTTAGTAAGCTATGAGCTTCACCCTCGACTAGTTCACAGTTGTAAGGCCTAACAACTAACACGTACTAAGTGCCAGTATGTAAAAATTCTAATGCTTTTGTGGTCCCCTGAGTATGCATTTGTAAGAAGGAGTAATTTTACAGGCGCACAATGTATTTATGTGAGAACACTTCGCTGCAGGATAGTGTCTTCTACTCCAGCAAACACACACACAAGCACACACATACACACACATTTAAGTATACAATAATATCATGCATTCCAGTACTTAATATTGAATATTATGGTACTTAGCAGAAAAAGGTCATCTCTCTAGCTTGAACTATAACCTAGTAATGGCTTTGCTGACTTCTGTATTTGGGACAAGAGCTTTGCGCCACAAGACGTTCCCGTGATGTTAATAATTACTGTATAATCGTTCAAAGACTAATTTTAGAGTTCGCATTCTGAGGTGGTCACTATTATGTCGCCTGCCAAAATTACCTTTAGTTTCAAATTGATTTATTTATCGGAAGTAACCAAAAACAACGTGTGTGTGTGTGTGTGTGTGTGTGTGTGTGTGTGTGTGTGTGTGTGTGTGTGTGTGTGTGTGTGTGTGTGTGTGTCCAGACTGGTACTGGAGGCACACCACCACCCACTTCACCTGTACTGAATTCACATCTGCTGGCTGGAGTTGGTATTTATTTTTAAATGGGACTTCAAAAACGTCATTTGACAATGTGCGTGAAACCTGAAAATAAAAATAATTGAATGTTTTGAGTGTCGCATTCCACAACCCGTCTTACTCAGCATAATCAGCTCCTAATTCTAGATCAAAACTTCAGTTTGTCCCTCCTAAAATCCATTTTTTTCTAGACTGGGTGGGGGAAATCACGTCAGTAAAAACCGTCACTGTTAAGATCACAGACTTCTTTTAACTTCAGGAAATGAATGTTAAAGTTTTCTTGTTCTATCGAGTTTTAAAATTTGTACCACTACAAGCCGTCCGTGATTTGCAACCTGTTATTTTTGGCTACACCCCTACTGCTGGAGATAAGTGGACGAGAGCTTTAGTGCGTATTCCATTATGAAGTTTTGCTCAATTAAGTTAATTCTTTAACTTTGGTTACACAAAACGGCAACACTCCTCAAACACACACTCATTCAACAATTAAATAGCAAACAAATAGCATAACTATATGCAAATAAGATATATATGTTGTCAAGTCATACCAATAAAGTAATTAACATGTCAAATGATTATTTTTTTGTTTAAAAATTAAAATATTCAGACTTTTTCTTTCATTATACTCAATGCCTGACATGACTTACAATCAACTACTATACATAAAATTATACTTAAAGAAAAAATACAAATAATTGACATAGCAAAACAAGACGACAGTTCACAAAAGGGATTGTTTTTGTACTAAAGCATGTAAATACACACACACCACACGCCACACACCACAACAACATACTGTCAAACTGAAGCACAAGCCAGCTCTGGTGGTGCAGAAGAATAAAGACCTGTCAATGGCTCAGGTGACCCAGGCTGTATTAGCATCTTGGGCTCTTGACTGAGCTAGCTGGGAAGGATGCACATACTCATTCTGGGGGGTGGGGCTGGAGCTGGACATGTATTCCAGAAATCCTTAGAGGAGGGGCTGAAATGCATATACGCTGCCTTGGGTTTACCATTTGGCTCAGTAAGCCACTGACTGGTGGATTGGTGGAAACCTTCAAAGTGGGTGTGCAGAAGTTTGCAGTCATGTGGGTAAGGTGCCGCGTTGGCCTCCATAGTAATGCAGATTGCATGTCCTTTGGCCCATAAGTGCAGCTAGGTCACTGAGAAAAAACATCGATTGCTAGGATGTCTGCAAGAACACAACACCCTGATGGCTGCTTAAATAACAGCCCCTCTCCATACAGCTCTCACCCTACACTGGATGGGAGTACGAATGAATGGGCCATGTCCAATTCGAGGGAGGATTGGTGGGCAGTAGGAACGGGGGGGGGGAAATGACATTATACACAAACATTTTCTAAAAGCAATGATGTCTTCCAGAGTGGGTAGTATAAAAATATAATGGACCTTGAAGGGGTGGAGAGCGCTTCCACCTGAATATTAGGTCTCACAGCAGCCCTGGTTCGTCCAGTATTTCTATAGAATTCCCATCCTGTTGAGCATTACTGCTTACATGTATGCATTCCTATGGTGCTTAATCACACTTCTTTTTTAGTTGCTGTTTACTTTTTAACATTTTGATTTATATCTAAACAGTACTTTCATATACACTGCTCTTCAGATGTCTCCATTTATTTATTGTACTTTATTGGCTGCATGCAGTCTATTGACACCAGAATTTTTTACACAAGAAACTGTGGGGAAAACTCAACATCATCATCAATACTTTTTTCCCATTTTCTTCATGGGGTCAAGGTGTTGCATCAACTTTTGTCACTTTTCTCTATTCAATGCCACCCTCCCACCTTTTTTGACAATCATGTCTGACTGTCACAATTCTTCTCTTACAATTCATCCATCTCGTTTTCTGGATGCTGTCATTTCCTCTTGCCTTTTTCTCTGACTTCATTAATTTTTTTTCATTTCATTTTTCATTTCATTATTTTTTACAGCCCCAGTCCTTACGGTGATGTGCTGAGTCCACTCCTAGGTTGTATATCAATCACTGTTATCACTAACAAGAACAAAGGAATGTAAAATTTAAGGCAGTGAAACCCTGCTTGTGCACCACGCCTTCCAGTTGCTTGACATTATTTCTGAAATCCTAAGGGAACAGATCAACATGGCATATTTATATTCAAAGACCGCATGCTTTTTTACAACTTTTCAAGTTTCAAGGATTGGATAGTCTCCATTTGCTCAGGGAATGATGGTCCCAGTATGGATACTGGAGGTGCTTTTTGAGTTTTATTCATTCTACTAATGCAAGGCACTGGCTGCTGGCAGTAGTCACTTACAAAATCTGCTATGTCCACTGTCTTAGAGTTTGTGTTAAACTTGGTAGCAAATACCAGATTGTGTTGACCTGTGATAGGATTTGGTCTAGATGGAGTTTAACTAGTTGTGAATGATCCCCTTGATTAATGGCTCCCTTGGGTGTTTTTTGTATTCCCCAAACAGTTTATATTAAAATTATCCAGCAACATTAAGTTATAACTCAAAAGACCCTAGTAGATGTTAACATGTGTTTCCCCTGCAAGTGAGGTAGACAGTTTTGTATGATCACCCACAAGACCATGCAGCAGTCATTCTGGAACTTTTTCTAAAGCTGCATTGTGCTTTTTTTCTGATTAGACATTTTTTGTATTATTGCTAATAAAAAGAAAAATCATTACAAAATAACAAAAGGAGGTTAATTTCCAAAGTGTCTTGATAGGGAGTCATTATGCTGCACTAGTATGAGTGTTTATTTATGCATTTATTAAGAATGGTTGACCTATTTCATGTGCAATACAGGCATAATAAAACACAAAGTTTACAATAAAAATTTAAACAAAGGACATACAGAAACATGTGTGTACAATTTACAGAATAAGAAAGAAAGAATTCCAACACTTAGTTGTTGCTTGTCCATGCTGATTAGTATATCATTAGGTAAGGTCCAAAGAGCTGTTGTGGTAAACTGTCTTGCCCAGAAGCCATACTGATTCTGGAAAGTAGATATATCAAATCCGTTGACTTATTTAAGCTGAAGTGTTGTGTAATGTATTGTGCAGTTAACAGTACAAAGTGCAAATGCATTTAGTTTATTGACTGACTAATCTTGTTACACCTGTTGTTCTTGTTGTTACATTTACTTGCTTGGGTAATAAGTGTTTCATTTTGGTGCTTATAGTTATGTTGAAGTGGTCGCTTGGGTGAATGTTTATGATTTTGGTGTTGTATTGTACTTTTATGTTATTGAAGGAAAGGGGCAAACTTTTCGTTTTGGTGCTTGGGGATACCTCAGCATTTTTCTGAAGAGGTCACTTGGGTGAATGTTTCATTTTGGTGCTTGTATGTTATTGAAGGGGTCACATGGGCAAATGTTTAATTTTAGTACTTTTGCATATTGTACCTGGACATTTTACTGAAGGGGTCTTTTTTCTTTTAGGGAAATGTTTCATTTCAGTGCTTGTGTATACCTGGACATAGTAATGAAGATTTTACTGAAAGGGGTCTTTTCTTTTAGGGAAATGTTTCATTTCGGTGCTTGTGTATACCTGGACATAGTAATGAAGATTTTGCATAGGGAATTTGTGTATCAGGGAAGTGCTTGTGCTTACATGGTCAGACTGCTGAAGTGAAAACTGTGCAAAATAATTTATTGTGTCATTTTAGTGCTTGTGCATACAGAGTACAAACTAATGAAGGGTTACTTGGGAAAATTATTCATTACTGTTAGTATTTGTGAAGTGTTTAATTTTGGTGCTTGTGTATACCTGGACATAGTAATGAAGATTTTGCTTGGGAAAATTCATTCGTGTATCAGGGAAGTGCTTGTGCATACATGGTTAGACAGCTGAAGCGACCACTCGGCAAAATAATTTGTGTCATTTCAGTGCTTGTGCATACACAATACAAACCAATGAACGGGTTACTGGGGAAAATTATTCATGACTGTGTCCATGTTTGGGAAATGTTTCATTTTGGTGCTTGTGTATACCTGGATATGTGATGTCATGTGGTTTATGGAAGAGGCTTGTTGGCCACTGAGTTATATGCTTTATTTAAGTGGGCCACGATCAGAAAAGTTTGAGAAACACCGGTATGGACTGTTACTGCCCAACTCTCTGATATATTAGTATATGTAGAAAATGCAGTTAACTGTTATATATTCCTAGCGGAGATCACTGAAGAACAGCCTCAAACAAAGGGGTACTGACTGCATTAATAGGTGGTAGGATAGTTTGCATTTTTTTTTTCATTCACTGATGTGTCTTGTAGGTGGCACCTATTATGAATTATCTTTTTACAGGTCAGTGAATAGAGTTTTTTTTTTTAATGCTACTTTTAAAGTTTGAGTTTGTGATTATTACTAGAGCTAGATTGTAAGGGGTTAGTTTTAGTTTTCTGCTTGAATTTATAAGTATTGCTTTGCTTGTTAGATAGTAGTTAGGCTGGCTTAATGTGAAGTAAAGTTACAGTCAGACTAAGTGTATTTACCCACAGGACCCATCACAACGTATGGTCCTTATTGCCCTTACAGTCATCATTTCTATTTATTTATTTATTTATTTATTTTTTATTTTACATTTGTTAACCGGGATGGTCCGACTGGATACATGTCCTTTTTCAGCGGAGGCCCGGGGAGAAAAGCTCCAACAGAGTTACATTGATAATTAGGTACAGCAAATGAGCTGAAAGAACTTAACACAAACATAGGCTATTTACATACAAGTACAAGACTGCCATTACTATTTCTGAGATTACTACAAATGTAACATTAATAACATATTAGCAAGGACGGTAGGCAGTATAATGACATAGAGTTAGACAGGATACATATTTATTTATCACAGTATACAAAGTACTTATCATCTTAGCTAGTTGTTTATGTTTTAGTTAATGGCACAGAGCTAGTCTGGGTTTGAGCAAGGACATAGCCAGTGTGACTTGAAGTGGAGTTTTAGACTATTTTTGAATTGACTTAGAGAAGTTGCAAGCGTGGTGTTATTTGGGAGAGAGTTCCATATTTTACCAGTGGTGTTGGCAAATAGCACGTCACCACCTAGGTTGAGAGATTTAGTTGTTAGGACAAGGAGTCTGTTTGCTGAGCGAAGGCAGCTTAGATTGGAGTAGGGAGTCATTAGGTTTTTTAGTGCTGGGGTATTCTCAGGTTGTTTAAGGATTTTGAAGGCCTCTATGAGTTGGGACTGGTGAAGAAGGTGTGGGAATTCTATCCATCCAAACTTTTTCAGGTTAGTACAGTGGTGTGTTCTGTAGGGTAGGCCTGTAACGAACCTGGCAATGTGATTATAGCAGGATGAGAGCTTGGCCAGATCAGATTTGTTAAGGTGAGTGAGGACAGGAGAGGCATATAGTAGGGTAGAGAGAAGGTGTGAACGGGCTGTGGCTGCCCTGGCATTCGGGGTAAGGAAGGCTTTAATTCTATATAGGGTCCCAAGTTTCTTGTTGACTGACTTAATGGCTTGGTTGATATGTATATCAAATCTATGTTTATTGTCAATGTTTACTCCTAATAGCTTTGTATAGGTGTCTGGGGAGATGATGGTCCCATTATTGGATTTTATAGTGAAGTTTTCAGTCGGAGATCTATTGGTTGGGTAGAAGAGAAGTAACTTGGTTTTGTTTGGATTTAAAATCAGGAGATGGTTGGCAAGCCAGTTTTTGACTTTGGTGAAGCTATGTTGGGTGGTAGTTAGTAGATTTGCAAGAGAGGCATTGGAACATATTATAGTCGAGTCATCTGCATATTGAATGCAGGTGGCTTCAGGGATGACTGTTTAGATGTCGTTTATGAAGACTGAAAAGAGGAGAGGTCCTAATATGGAACCTTGAGGAACTGCTATGGTATTTGGTAGTAGGCAGGAGAGCTTGTTTTGCCACATTACTGCTTGTTGTCTCCCAGTGAGGTAAGCTTGAAACCAGACAAGGGCTGGAGTATCTAGATACAGGGTTTTAAAGTATATAGAAGTAACTGATGGTTTACCATATCGAAGGCTTTCGATAGGACCAGGAAGAGAGCGGAGGATATTTTTTTATTATTCCGGTTAAGATTAATGTTTTCAGTAAAAGAGAGGAGGGCAGTGGTTGTACTATGATGGGGTCTGAATCCATGTTGAGAGTCTGTGAGTAGTTTATTTTGGGTTAGATAGAGCATTAGTTGGTTGTGCATGCACTTTTCCATAATTTTGGCAAGTGGTGATAGTATGGCTATAGGTCTATAGTTGGATAGTTCTGTGGATGAACCTCCTTTGTGGAGTGGAATAACATAGGATATTTTCCAAATTGAGGGGATTGAGGCCTCAGTTATGGTTCTGTTAATTAGGATTGAGATAGGGTAGGCTACGACATCTGCAGCAATTTGCAGGTATTCAGCCGGCAGAAGATCGGCTGAAAGGGTGGTTGGCTTCAGTTTTTTCAAAAGGGATCTGATAAAGGATGTGGACACTGGCTGGAAGTTAAAAGAGAGTGGTGAGTCGGGTATAGTGTTTATAGAAGTGTGGGGAGGAGAAAGTTGGCTAGCTAATGACTGGATGGTTTCTGTGAAGAAGGTATTGAATGAATTGGCTATATCTTCTTGGCTCTTGTCAGATAATGTTCCTGAGGTCGGAGTAGTGGATTTGCCTGGTTGGAGAAGTTTATTTATGCCTGCCCAGTACTTTTGAGGGTTATTCTGATGTTTATGTTGCAGATTGTGGAAGTAATTTTTCTTATCTAGTATGATGGCTTTTTTAGTCTCATTTCTAAGTTGTTGGAATTTGATACGATCTAGGGGTAGTTTGGTAGTGCGCCATTTATCCCACACTTTGTCTCTAGTTGTTATTTTGGTTTTGGTGTCTGTTGTTAGCCAGGGTGCTAGTTGAGTTTTAATTCTTATTGAGCGTTTAGGGGCATGCGAGTTAAGTATAGTAAGGAATGAATTGTTAAATGATGACACTGCCTCATCAAGGTGAAGGAACTTTAGTTTTGTCCAGTTACATGATTTGAGTTCAAGTTGAAATTTAGTTGGGTCAAAGTTTTTCTTGGATCTGATAGACCTATAAATAGGTAAGCTTGTACAATTAATTTTGTCTTTCATGATGTATGTGAGCAGGTGATCACTAAGATCATTAGGGAGAGTTCCAGACATATAGTTCTGGGGATGACTGTTGGTGAGTATCCAGTCTAGTATACTCTCTTTTTGGTTATTGTTACCTGTACGTGTGGTAGATGATATTATTACAAATGCATATTAATAATGCATCAGTCTTTATCACAGTTCAAGTCCTATAATTTATACTTTTTATTGCATCATAAGTAATGAAAATGTACTGATATCATTGCTGGCAGAAATTGGGGGGAGGCTACTGTTGGCTCTAGAAGAGGGGGAAGGCAGAAATTGGGGGGAGGCTACTGTTGGCTCTAGAAGAAGGGGAAGGCATGCCCAAAGGTAGTGTGATTTGGACATGTGCTGAGGAGGGATGCTAAAGAGGGATGCTACTAGGTATATTGGGAGAAGGATGCTAAGGATGGAGCTGCCAGGGAAGAAAAGAGGAAGGACTTGTAATTAGATTTATGGATGTGGTAGAGGAAGTGATGTGGTGACAGAGCAAGATGCAGAGGACAGGAACCAATGGAAACAGATCTGATGTGGCAAACCCCTAACTGGAACAAGACTGCAAGCACCTATTTGGAACCAGCTGGGGGTCATGTGAATATTATTTGCTTTGGGAAACTTAAAACTGTCCCTTTTGAGCCTCCATGAAAAAGGGGGTGGGAGAAATCCAGTATGACCTGATGTGTTCCAGACCACAGCTTCTAAGGTGCACGACAGCTTCTCCTCAGGTGCAGAAACTGAGTATGAACTACTGTTTGCAGTATACCGCAGAGGTAAGTGTTCAAACCAATGTGTGTATGTAACAATGTGTGCTGTGTAGACTATTCAGCATGTGTCATACTGACTGAGCATGTATTTCATGTAAATAAGTATGTGAAGCATTGATCCCATTGCACCATAGCCACCCCGTCTTGTTGGCCACACCCCGTCTTGTTGGCCACACCCATCCAGCTGTCTCCTGCAGCCCCCCTATGATTTGAAGTCACCAGCCACCACTGATATATATATCATGCTCACAAGGCAACTAGCCTGTATTGCCCATACTGTCAAATACAGTGTCCCTCCTAACACCTACTGCAGATATATCAGTACCAGAACAGTGAGCATGGTCACCCTCATAAAGTGTGGAGTTATCATAATAGTGGTTCAGATGTGTATGTGCAGGCTCATCTGTTATCACCCAACATCACATGTGTTATGTCACAGGCATGAGATTTGTTGTGGTATTACTCTGAAATTGTCCATGAATTTGGTTGGTTCTTGTAATGTATTCCATCTTACATGTGGCTACCTTGTTGGACACCTCTAATGAGAGTACACTCATATTCAGACATATCAGTTTCCACAGTTACACAATATGTACCTACCCTAATTAAATGTCAGATCTCTGATAGATGTCCTTTGCATTATTCATGTAAGGATGATTATCTTACACACATATCCTCCCCATTGTTATGTCACCTTATGTAACAGTCACAGACAACACAGTTTGACTGTACAGTCCATACTATACTATATATATATATATATATATATATATATATATATATATATATATATATATATATATATATCTATAGATGTGCTTGGTGTTGCTGCTACAACCATCTTCCACTGACATCCCCTCCTCTGTTGTACATGTCCTCTTTTCCTGTGTTCATTCCTACAGTTCATCTGTGTGTCCCTGTTCAATACACACACTTTTCCTGAGTGATCATTTTACATGGCAGTCCATGTCCTGTTACAGATCATTAACACACCTTCAGTACAGAATGCCAGAAATGGGATATCACAATACTCTGCGCTGTAGGTACAATATCCTTTACTGTGTTTAGACCATATACTTTACATTCATACCGTTCAACTGTCCAGATACTCCCAGCAAGTTCAGATGTTTTCCTTATCAAATCTGTGGCTTTCTACCATATCACTGTGATGATCTCTGGACTGATGTGACTCACTATTACATACATTTGAGTGGATATCTCTCAAATGTCCTGATTTGTGAAGAATGTCCAGGTTTTGTCACATATTTGTGATCTTTTCCTCATGATATTTTTGCTTTCTGGCAAATCATTGGCATGTCATTGCAGAGTGAAGTCAGAAACTGATGACTGCCATTTGAGTTTTAAACTTCATGCTCTTCAGAAAGGCCATGCTAATGTACAGCCTATTTATTCTATCAGCTTTATAAGTTTGGAAGTGCAATATTAAAAATCTGTCCCTATTTTGTCCCAGGTCTATATTAGATGAACGAGCACTTAAAATGTCGAGTACGACATGCTCGACAGCTTTTAAGCAAACATTCATCTAAGTGAATCCCCAGAATGTCAAAACAAGGAGTTTTGAAAAGTTATAGTCGGCCAGCCGTCAGGAAGCCTACGGCTGATGGCTAAAACGTACTGTACACCATTACAACCCCCCCAAAAAAAAAACAAAAAAAAAAAAAAAAAAACAAATCGACAAACAAAATAAAGTGGGGTGCTTCATCCCCCCACCCCCCTACTTAAGTATACCAACTCCGACCTCGCACCACAGTGGAGGACTGTCATAACATTACACAGGGTGAACGTTGAGACCGCACCACAGTGGAGGAGTATAAAAATGGCTAGACAGGATGAACGTTGTGACATCAGCCGTTGGTTTCCTGATGGCTGGTGAACTATAACTTTTGGAACTCCTTGTTTCGACATTATGAGGTTTCGCTTAGATGAACTTTCACTTATAAGCTGTCAAGCATGTCATACTCGATATTTTAAGTGTTCGTTCATCTAATAGGGAACCTTTTGTCCCTTTGTCCTCCCATTATGTAT
This sequence comes from Protopterus annectens, assembly GCF_019279795.1. Lineage (NCBI taxonomy): Eukaryota > Metazoa > Chordata > Ceratodontiformes > Protopteridae > Protopterus > Protopterus annectens. Next base: position 873,908,499 of record NC_056732.1, read on the forward strand.
GCCTTTGTCCACATATCCTGCTCAAAGAGGATGGAAGGTATGTTTGTGTTTCATTTTACCCCATCAACATTTATGGCAAATATGTCCCTATTTCTGGTTAAATGCATTTCTTTTCCTAACTCAGGATTTTTCTGTAGCTGTATCAGGAATAATAACTAGTTTGGCTAATATGTCAAGTCTGTTTGTTTGTTTGTTTGTTTGTTTGTTTTAACATTAAAGTTATTGTTATTGTTATTAGATTTAGAAAGATTGTAAAAAATGTTTACTACTTTTGTTTGGGGAAGGACCAGCATTATACTGGGTAGAAAGTATTACCAAAACTGCTGAAATTAACAGTAACTATAAATGTGGAAAATACCTGCATATTGAAGAAAGAAATATCACCTAGATTAACATTTATAGATACTTTTGAGGATTGTGAAATCGCACATAGCTCATATTCATTAACTTAAAAATCATACAATACACACTACACAACAAAAATTATGAACATAATATTTTCCATCAGGATGAGTTGGAAGTATGCTATTAAATTTTATTGGAATGGATGTGGATCTCTAGGTACCTGGCAACATGTATAATGGCCCTGCCCCTGGATGTGTTCATGGTTGTTGAAAACTACAGCATTATCAAAAATGATTACTAAGTAAGATTGTGCGTGATTATTCTTTATGGATCTTGTGCAACACTAATGGAAAGACCAAGGAATACCATATTCTATTATAAAAGCAAATCTAGTAACTAATAGGCTAACCCTTGTGGTATGGAATCAACCTTTGCAAGAGCATATACATTTTCCATTAGAAAAATAGTGATCTATGTTAAGCAGTTTAATTGTAATGAAACATTGAAAGACAAATAAGGTTATTTAGATTTTTTTTCAGAATAAAGAATGGGAGTTTTAAAAGGTGGGGGCATGTTTTGTGGTAAAGTATGTTTGCTTTGATTGTGATGTGTAAATTTAATATTAAAATAAATTGTAAAAAGAACAATTGCCTCAAAATAAATATTAACAATGTAGTGTAGTTCATTTTTATAAAGAATACATGTCTACACTGTACTGCATTGGTTCCACAACCCTACAGTTAGACACTATTTAAAAAATCTTGTTACACCTCTTAAAAAATCTTTATCTTTGACCATTGTGTTTATATAATGTCTCAGAAAGCCTTCTGTCTCACATATCTAATTTGAAAGGCATGTCTCCCAGATCCCAAAATGTCTAAGTTCCCTTTGCTCATCTCTCATCATTCACATGATTGAATGCAATGTTCTTTTCTGCACATATTAGTTTAAACATTAACTCAGTTTGAGAGACCTCAGCAATTCCTAACTAAAATGATCAATGGCTTAAAGACACTCATTTATGCAGACGGACTGCCAATCATCTTTGTCTTTTGCATTATTCTCTGTGGTGGTCTTTGTCTAGTCTCTTGAGCCATGAAAGTTACAAACCCCTTGATCTCTTATTCATTCAAGTAACAAATGGTTCATCGAGTAACCAGGTAAAGGGACAAAACCTCCATCAATGCATACATAAGACACTCTGTTGTGATGGATTTGTATTTCAATACCACTCTGTTGTGATGGATATGTATTTCAATACCTTACCCACCTCTGGAACAAATGTCCACTATATGTCAACCAGTAAAACACATTAGCCAGTTTCAACTTAAACCTAGATAATTTGATAGGCAGGTTCAAATTCCCTCTGAACTATCTTATGTCGCATTCCTTGAGACTGAAAGTAACTTTCTAAATATTGTTTATTGACTAGATGTTTAGTTATCTGTAGACTGATTGTATATTGCGTTCATATGAATCTTTAAAGCTATGAACTGATATTGAATGGTATATTATATAAATCAAAGGATGTTATTGCTGCTCTGTACTCTTCCCTAATCAGAACAGTTGTTTTGTAGAGAGTCTCTTCCAGCATGTACTTAAACAGACATATCAGACAGAAAGGCCCTAGCAGTTCTTGACAAAAAAGACTGCTAGTCTAAAACCATTAGCTAAAAAGACAGACAGGAAGATCCTTCCCTATACTCTGTTTGCTATAAACTCCTGCATAGAAATGTGTACCTGGCATTCTAGGCTATCCACCCTTTCCCCCAGAGATCTCTTACCTTCACAGGTTGGATAGTTTCAAAATATCTCAACAGAGGAACTAAACCTGTGTCAACAGATAAATAAAATACACTAGAGGGGTAGATTCCTAACTCCAATGGTTGACCTATCTCTGAAACAAATTGTCCCTCCATGTTAAAATACCCTTGCTTATGTCAAGGCTAACCTTGATGACTGGATACAAACCCACAGGTTTATTCACAGACTGACATGTCTTGTCTTCCCAGAAGCAAGCTGCGACATCTTAAGGGTGGTATTTTAGCAATGCATACTTTGGTCTTCAGACTTATTTGCCTTGTACTTCTTATGATCCTATTATCCTAATGTTAAGTGAAGCTAAGTAACTTGGGTCAACGACTATTTATATGGCTGAAAGAAAAGGTAAGAATAACAGGATTCTTATCTTAACCAGCTTCTATATCATTGGAGTTCCTCAAATCCCTGTGCTCAGACAGCTCACCTTTAATATCTGTTAATAACTCATCAAAACTGACACCTGTGTCTGACTCACCAACTATGCAAATGATTAAGAACTACAGAGTGTTTATCTTAACCACATACTGCATATATTCAAATTACATTTAATTTTATAAACAAACAGCACAGTATCAATGACTTTACATTCATTTTCAGAAATCTAGCCTTTGGACGTGTGGCAACCCCCTACTGCCACCTGTATATGCTCCTGGTTACCAGCAAGTAAAATTTTACAAATTAGTATAAGAACTTGGAATGCTTGTAGACTATGACCTTTCATTGATACCTATATAGCTGCTAACATCCACAAAGGCTATGGAGTTGTGCACCTTATTTGCTGTGGGGTCTACAGCCATGCAAGAGATAAGTGTTGCTTGACCTTGACTTTGGGGCTCTAGGGACTCCCTGCCAAAGTCAAACAAAAGGGCAGAAAAATCCTCCGAAAGAAAATTGAGAGGAATCAGTGCTTCACTTTTAGTAAACTACTTAATATGTAGATGCACTGTTCCAAAGACATTTTACAGGCATGACTTGGGCCATTTGGCAATAAAATGACTGCATTGTACAATGTATTTAATAACTAAGTAATAATAACAATGGAAGCACAGATTATATTGGTAACTGCCATTATACTCAGTAACGATAATCATATATCCATAATGGTATATTAATGTCATGAGAATACACAGGGTTACTGAGTATAGAATATATTAGATTAGAAACAGAGAGAAGGTATATTTACAAAAGAGGATGAGGTTAGAGTGAAAAACTAGAGTTTGAATAGTATGGGAGAAATAGTGGTAACTGCAAAAAATCAGGATAGAAAGAGTTAGGGCAAGGTGAAATAAGCATTAACATAGGAATTGTAAAAGGGTAACTAAGTTAAGGGTAGGGAGAAGAGACAGTGGAAATAATAAGAGAAGATTATAGGAACACAAATACATAGGATTGAAAGAGTTACTGTAATGGGCTTACATTTATTTAACTACTGGCATCTAACAAGTATTAACAGGTGTTAAGCTTGTTCATCAAATGTTTGAACCTATGAGCTTATGAACTGATGATGCAGATCTTTACTTGGTAACTTACCACAATGCTTCTGACAATTGTAACAGTAATACTATTATTTTATTGCAAACATTTTGCTCTATTGCAGAGTTCTCCTCATACCATTTCTGTATGTGTGCCTAATTGTTTTATTTATTCCTGCTGTAAAATAGTAATAACTAAAAAGAATCCCAAGTATATATCTTATTTACCTGACAGACAAAACACCTATAGATGATACTGTTTTCCCCTGATAAAATATTTATTCTGAAATAATCAAGTTTGGAGTTTGTTGAGTCCAATCTGCCATCTAGTTTATTCAGTTTAAACAACAATTGCAAATTGTCCATACTGACTTCCCTGACAGTCAAACTGACTAAGGATGTATTCTCAACAACTATTATTATAGGTTCATAAGTTCATAGGTGTGTACTAGGCTAATGGCCCTGGAGCCTTTACAAACCTAGCCCATAGGATTACCTTGGCATCGTGCCACCCAACGTTAGTTTCCAGTGCCTCTGTCGAGTAGAGCCACTGGAGTGATCCTCGGGGTGAATTTTCTAGTTCCCATACAATCATCAAGATTTCTCTTGAAGAGGGCCAGTGAGGCAGTCTGCTTCACATGTATGGGAAGTCTATTCCATAGCATGGGGAGTCTCTGAGTTATGAACCTTTCCCTCCAGCTTGTTCTGTTGATTGTGGTAATGAGGTCGAGGTCTCTGGAGTGTGTAGTGTAAAGGGATTGGGAATTTTTTAGATGTAGCATTTCTAAGAGAACTGGGTTAGACATGGCTTTGTAAGTCAACTAGAGATCACCTCTAAGCAGGCGATATGAGACAGAGAATAGTTGGAGTTGTTTGAGTCTGTACATATAGGACAAATGTTTAAGGCCTAGGATCCTCTTTGTGTGGTACATTTGAGGCCTCTCCAGTTGTTGCAGGTGTCTAGTGAGGTACATACAAAATGGGGCATTGTACTCAATGACTGGCCTAATGAGGGAAGAGTAGAGGGAGGCAATGACCTCTTTCTTCCTGGATGCAAAACCCTTAGTAATTAGATGTGTCACATAAAAGGACTTTTTGACCACAGTGGCAATGTGATGGTCAAAACAGAGGTTGCTGTCAACCTGTGTTCTCATATCTCTTATAATGCCTTCTGTGTTCAGTGGACCACCATCAATGTGGTAATTCATGGGAACTAGGTTTTTCCCAAAGGGGATGATGACATATTTTTTGGCATTGAGCTTAAGGCCATGGTTCTGACACCAGTCATTCGTCTCAGTGAGGCCTTTCTGAGGGATGTCAACATCACTTGCAATTGTCTGTGAACTTTGTCAGCTTGAGTCCCTTCATGTTGGCCTGGACTTCCAAGAAGTAATTACCAAACAGGAGAGGACCCAGGACTGAACCCTGTGGGACTCCACTCATGAGTGGTCAGCAGTCTGACTTAAAGTGAGCTAATTTCACACTCTGGGTTCTATCTGTGAGCCACTTTGCAACCCACCAAACGGTATAGGGGTTGATGCCTAGCTTAGTGAGTTTTTCTATGATTCCTAAGTGGGGAATGGTATCAAAGGCCTTGGCCAGATCAAGGTAGGCTGTATGAACCACCTTGCCTTCATCCACAGCTCTGGTGACTAACTCAAAGAAGTCAACCATGTGGAGGAGACATGATCTACCCTTCACAAAACCAAACTGTGTGCGATCCAGAGTTTGGATATTCCCTATATCCTTGTTTATTAGGTCCATGATGATGTGTTCCACAGCTGTGCATATCAGACTCATCAGGCTAATGGGGTGATAGTTCCCAGTAGCTGTAGTCACTCCTCTTTTGTGGAGAGGAATGACTGTAGCAGTGCGCCATTCAGTAGGGACAAAGCCTGAGGTGAGGCTGTGATTGAACAGGGCATATAGGTGACATGCCAGTTCACTCTGTAGTTCATGTAGAACACAGCCAGTGATATTGTCAGGTCCCAATGAAGCTGTATTCTTGGCCTTGGACAGTGCTGTTTTAACCTGTGCAGCAGTAATACTGGGTGCCTGACAATCTACTGGTATTGTGATTGGTCCTTTGGTGTGGGAGCGAGGGGTAAAGTTGGCACTGAATCTGTCAGCCAGTATATTGGCAATATCTGCTGGCTCAGTATAGCAGGTGCCATTGTGTAATAGCTCCGAGCAAATCTGGGTATTGCCATGGAGATTCCTTACATAACTATAGAAGGCCTTGTGGTTGTCTATACTATCTGCTTCAATTCTGTTTTCATAGCTAGCTTTAGATGATTTAATGAAGGATCTCAACTTTTTGTTGTGGCTGATAAGGGAGTTTTTCCAGTCTTGGGACTTTACCTTATTCTGCATCAGTTTCCTCCTTCTGTTATAGAGTTTGTTTATAGCAGGGGACCACCAGATTGGGTTCATTTTTTGGAGGAGAGTGTCTTGGTTCTATTGGGTATAGTGAGATCCATGCATTTGTGTACGTGTCTGTACAGTGCATTGGTGTATGATTTGGCAGTCATGCAACTATTCTCCATTTGCATGGGAGCAGTGAAGTTAGCCACCTCTGTTTTTAGGAGCCCAAAGTTAGCTTTGAAGAAGTTTTTCATGGTGGTTACCTTTTCGGGGGTGGAGAGTGGGTGGGAGGGATGTGGATGTCCAAGGTGATTAATTTGTGGTCAGATCTAACCAGGGAGGAGTTGACTATTGGTATACAGCAATGGTTGCCCATGTTAGTAATGACCAGTTCAAGGATGTTGCTACCTCTAGTGGGGGTAAGAACGAAATAAGTCCAATGTAGTATTATTAGGAAATAAGTGTTTAACAACCCAATAAAAAGCAAATGGCCCAGACATAGGAGCTTAGGACCACTGGGCGAATATCAGGCAAGCAATCACAATAACAATAAGAGGTCTAGTCATATATGTCTTTAATCAGACACAATTAAATGTTCTTGATGTCCTTTACAAATGTAAATCCAGTTTGCACATAACAGCCCATTATGTAAGCTGCAATATTTGACCAAAACTGAAATGAGTGAACATTGATGAAGTCTGGAATCCTGTTTAGCTAAATTAATGGCACACAACCAATTCCTTATACAATTCTCCCAATCATGTAGTTAGTTCAGCCCAATTGATTCTGCCTTACCTAATATTGCATGGTCTTGTCTGAAGGTCAAAACTTTCTATTATGTAATATAAACTCATACTCTTGGTAAGTTACTCATAACACCATTAACATGTTGCTCAGCATTAACAGACAAACGTTTTAAACCTTCTGCTAAACCTTGCCCTGCTACTCATAAATAAGATGAAACTGGTAAGTTTGAAATCACCCACTATTGAAATTCTGCAGACATTGTCATGATGAATTATATTTAAAGAATTTAAATAGCTGCTTTTTGGTAATGGACTCAATGTCACAATCTGGAAAGGTATGGACCCAGAGATAGTGATCTGCACTTGGAGCACAGATAACTGTAGTTACCTCAATATCATTCAGCTATAGAGATGCAAATACTTCTGTGACCTTATAAACATGCCTCAGATATCAGAACCCAAAGGGGTGGGTGGTAGACAGAGAGAAATATAAGAATTGTATGTAGATGAAATTTATGTCAGGAAAGCATAAATACAGGCAGCCAATGTTTATTTGAAATGTATATGCAGCTGGAGTGCGAGTGCCTTCTGTGTGGAGTCTGCATGTCCCCCCCGCAGTTGGGTAGGCATTCTAAAGCCATACATAAATGGGCGTGCCTTCGTTGAAGGTTGAATGTCGAGCTGGCACCTCAGCGTTCTTGAAAATCTACTGCCAATCATTAGTAGACCGGAGTTCTGCTGTGGCGACCCCTAACCGAGAAAAGCCAAAAGACAACAACAACATGTAACAGAAAATGTGAATTACCATGTTATATAACATTAGAATGCACAACGTTTAATAAAAAAATGCAAAAAAAAAAAAAAAAAACATTAAGATAGCGACAGCTAAGTATGGTAATGCACTTAGTTCATCCTCATCAAATGTATCAACCTTTAATGTCTAGCCAGGAAAACTGTGAAATAAAAGTAATAACGCTGATGAATATTTTCAGATATACATGTATTTCATCCTTACCATAACCTTGTGGGGAGTAATATGAATGGATTTGTACAATCCAGTTTTGGCTAATAACTAAAAAGGCATTTATAGAGAAAAGAATTGGGGTAGTAACTGCATTTTTTGTTCTTAAGAATGCTTTTATGATTATTATTACCAAGTACAATTAAACACCTACAATCTGAAATCAGAGCAATGCATCAACCAAGTTTTCCATTATACCAAGAAATATACTTAACATCATATCAGAAGGCAAAAGAAAGTGTTGGGAGTAACGACCCCTCACATTTTCTGCAAGGAACATCTATATATTGTCATGTACTGACTGACTGTACCTTGTCCTGTGTTTACTTCTTTACAGAGCCATATATGCACACACGCAACTGATTCAAATTGCAGCAGGCTGTTAAAAGTGGATGTATAGTCATACACTATCAGGAATAGCTATGATGTTCCCGATATTTGAAAATGATAGTTAAATATGCTACATGGACATAAGAGTTCCAGGAAACTTAATTTCGGTGTGTGCATGAGATGGTTTGCTCAGGTGATAGTAATAATTTTTTTTATTTCATCAGTGCGAATGTTGTTGAGAGTGGTCTAAGTTTCTCATGTGGCATAAAGACATTATTTTAGAAAGTAGCTAAACATTTATGCTTGTTTGTTTGTTTCCATTAGCAATATTCAGACCTCAATTTGCCAACTATGTTACCTTGAGCAAGTCACTTAAGCAGACACTGCTGCCAGGTCACTCCAAAGAAGTGACTGTGTGTCCAGTGAGCCTATTTGGTTAACAGATGGGTATTGCTGTTGTCATGATTATCATTATTATTATTATTATTATTATTATTATTATTATTATTATTATTATCATCATCATCATTTAAAAAATAGTGCAAAAAATGTGAAGCCTGTGATACATTGTACTCTTTAAACAATGTGAGACCACTATGACAGGGGAACAGTTTGACTGAGGGTTTATTTTTGAATAGTTATTGTCTATGACATGTTTGTGTTTGAGCATGATTTGCAAGAAAAAGAACAACTGTGAGCTACTATTTGCAGGCTGTTATTGTCGCTTGTTTCTCATTATTGTAGCTAGAATATGTGTGCATATTATGTCTGAAAGTTTGGAGATGGCTGGAAACACAAGTTATTCATTCACACTATTTTTCATGTACTTATTGTGTTTGAATAGAAGCAGTTCTGTGCAGAACTCATGATGTCTAGAAAGTCATGACCTCAGTTGCCTATGCTATGCTTCTTCCAAGTTTTATGTGTCGGTGTGTGGACATATCACAAAATAATCACTCACAGACATTATTGGATACAAGTTGAAAATGTAGAAAAAAAAACTATTCCACTGAGTACAATGCACCATAGCTCCTAATTCTACTATTTACTTAATTACATTCCTTCCAATCAAGTAAGTAGGAAGCACCTTCAGGAAATGTGTCTTTCAGTTGTTTAAATACAGAACAAATTTCTCCTGGATTCAGCTAAGCAAGCGTTAGCAAATATTTCAGCAACAGCTGCCAACTTTTACTCTGGCCATATTGAACAGCCAAATAATTACCCTGCTACTGCCACCAAGTAATCTACCCTTGGTGAAATAGGCAACTATTTGGTTAAATTACTGGGGAATGTTGCTTCATGTCTTAAATGGCAGCACTTTCAAGGCCATTAAAAACGAACTGTGGCTGAAGTGCTACCCATGGATTCAGTCAAATCACATGTACTGTTGAAGAGGTCTTTTTAAGCAGCCTTTAACTACTTTTTCATGAAACCATATCCCTTAGACAACACTCTGGGGGATCCTAGCTACACAAACATGTATGGTATATAAATGTCTATAAATGCTAGTTTGAAAAATATTTTTTATTATCCAGAGTCGACATTTGAAGGTGTGTCTGGTTCTTGTAAAACATTAGCACCAACATTGTGGCTGGCCATCAGCATTGTTGGCTTGGTGTGGTAGGAAGATTCCCTCTCTAACATCTAAAAGCATGATTTCCTGGATGCACCATCCCTTCTTTTTCTTCCTTTCTGCTGAATCATTTGTTTCATGAAATTCCATTTCAGGTTGAAAGGATTATATTGCAAAAGGAACGTCTGTGGTGGTTGCAGATATTCTCTTCCTAGCAAGAAGATGCTGTGAAGCTTGTACTCTGTTTGCATCATGGGTTTTTGATGATGACATAACCATACTAACTCCTCCCCTCTGTCCAAAGTGAGTCTCACAACTCCTTCATGCCACATTGATTTCCTTATATAGAAAAAAAATCTCTTTTTGATTCCTGTTCTATGTGGAGTTTATAGCCATTGTTAACTTCCTTCAGTTTCATTGTCTTGCTGATATCTGGCAGATACACATGACCAATACATTCAGACCATCCAAAGAGGAACTAGTGGCCAAACTCTAAACTCTTCTCTGCCACAGTTATATTATCTGCTTTCAGTGCTGTCCATCTTCTGAGCCACTATTTATGTAGTTCTGTCCAGCTTTGCTGATAAATTACAGAGGTTCACAAAAGTGAAAATGTAAGAGCTGAAAGGTGAAGTATAAACCCATTTAACATAGCGAGACAGCTTTAAAAAAAGCAATGGAGAAAGGAATATCTCCGTTACTTTTTTTAAAGCTGTCTTGCTATGTTAAACTCCTTTAACATAGCGAGACAGTGTCTAAACAGCAACAGAGATCTTGCGTTCTCCGTTGCTGTAAAAAAAGACTTATACTAATGGAAAAAGTCTGGGCGACCGGACCTTTTTCCATTAGTATAAGTCTGATTTACAATGTGCACGCTGACCAATCAGAGTGCACGTTTTGGAATATTAATGGAGGTTGTTGTATAATAAAGATTTACCCATGGTTGGTATGGCTTGATGACAACGTGAAGCTTGAGTGATTATACAAAGCCAAGCAAGAGTAAATCTGCAATATACTCACAACCATGAGTTTGTTATTGCTATTCTACAATTAGTTAAGAAAGAAATTATTTACGTTTAAAGCATCCTTTGTAGAATGGCACTATGGTGTTCCTCTGCATTGTTTCTGCATTCTTCAGCTTCCAATTTGTTAATGTACTGCACATGCATATGGGGCTTGCATCTCTACACTTACACAGTACATCAGTGCTTACAAAGGATGCAGGAAGATCTCTGTTGCTTTTTTTCTTTTTTTGAAAAAAAAAAAAACTAAAATCTGGACAGTTTATAGGTATGAGAGAATCAGGGCAAAAGTACAAGAAAAATCAGGTATGTTTCTTTAGTTTTGATCTTCCTTGTATTTTCTCTGCCCTCTGTATGTACCTCTTGACCTGCTAGCTCAATAAACTTGCAAAGCATTAAATAAGGGGGACAAAGGTCCCCATTGTAAATGTTGCTCTTATAAACTTATAATGCTGCAGGAATAACAAGATTTATGCTATCATGCATTGACTTCCTTAGCATATACTAATACAAGAAAGTCCAGTCACACCTGACTTTTTTCCATTGGTATATGTTCAATTTTACAATGGACACACTGATTGGGCTGACCAAACATTGTACACATTGTACACATTTCTGAATACTAATGAGCTATCATTGTATAATTTTGTTATAATTATGTAACTGTAGATGTTTTGTTTTATTTCTGAAGATTGTAAATTCACTGTTCTTAAAATGTTTTATAACAATTTGGCTCTGTCAATATAAATTGGCCTCTGCTGAAAATGGGCTTCTACCCAGTCAGACTTTCAGACTTTCCCAGTAATAAAATGTCAGTAGATATCTATATCTCTATCTATCTATCTATCTATCTATCTATCTATCTATCTATCTATCTATCTATCTATCTATCTATCTATCTATATATCTATCTTTCTATCTATCTATCTATCTATCTATCTATCTATCTATCTAGCTATCTATCTATCTATCTTTCTATCTATCTATCGATCTATCTATATATCTGTCTGTCTCTCTCACTCTCTCTCTCTATATATATATATTTTTTTTCTGTGTATGTATATATGCGTGCATGTATTTACATATATATCTACAGTTGCACTACTCTTTAAAAAATCCAGAGGAAGAGGCCAGAGTTCCCATAGCTGGAGGTTGAGGGACCTGTACATGCACTAGCCCTCATGTAGAAACAGGTAATCTAATTATACATTGTATTATGTATTTTATAATGGGGCGGCCACGGTGGTGCAGTGGTTAGCAATTATGTATTTTATAATGATGTACTGCCTGGCAATACGCTCTTACATAGCATATTAGGTATGGTAAGTGCTGCTGTAGTACTATATAGAAGAACTGAAATTATTGATAATGTTTATTTTGGATGCCTTGGAAGATGTAGTATTATCCAAATAAATGAGTAACAGTCACATTCACCTTCCAGGCAAAAGTACAGGGAATATCAATACTTGCTGGTAACTGTATTTTATTGCTTATATTTGGCAATTACATACACAAAAAAAGAAAGAAAAGAAATCCACTCTGGTTGTTAAAAGAATGCATTAGTCAAATACTTTTCTCTGCATTGAAGAAACACAGGTTTTAAGTTCCAGATACTGGATTGCATAGACATGGATGATCTTGAAGATGATTTCCTGGAAGTACTTGGAAAACGTGAACACCTATGGCAATTAAAGCTGAACTGTTTCAAAAAGCCTGGACTAAATTGCTACTGCTCACTTAAAAGTATACTGGAACTTAAAAAATTGCAACATTGTTTACAGGACTAATTTTATTTTATTTTTCCACTATCCTTATTTATTCACTATCATTTTTTTCCAGTTTTCCACCATCATTTCTTTCCATTTGTTTTAATACCATGGTAATAATTTGTAACAGTAGTATATAATATGTTTCTAATTTCACACATCTTTTAGCATAAATATAGAATTTTTTTCTACTTTATTGCAAATGATTGTTAATATCAATACTAGCTATTTTTTTCTTTAAATTATCACACATTTTTTAGTTATTAATAGTTTTTTTAATTTAATTTTTACTGGGTTACCTATATGGAGAGTTCACTTCTTTTATAAGACCACTATTTTTTTTACTGTCCTCCACTGGTCAGCACTAAGTTGATGTACTTTTCTTGGTTTAACTTACTCATTAAATCTTCATATAAGGAAGAATTCTTCTTTTAGTTTTGGTTAGTAAGATTCTTTGTCGATATATACATTTAGGGTTCTGGTACAAAGACTTGAAGAAGTCTAGGGGACAAAAGAGATCTTTGTTAACAATAATTTTAAAGTGCATAAGTTTTAAATTATTCGGGCATTTAATAGACAGGGCAGTACCAGCTTGAATATCACACTGATAAGGATGGGGGAAAGGATATGAATTTGCTAACATGTATACCGTTACACTTTGTTTTACAGCAAAATAAAACACTCCCATACCTGATAACAGAAAGCTTGGGATGAAACTATCATTCTGTTTAATATTTAGTTATGTTTGGATCACTTGTCTGTGTGCTTAATAAAGGATTTCCAACTGTAAACAAACTGTCTACCCTGCTTGGATTACTTCTGAGTACCTACTAGAGTTAATAATTCTATATAATATTAATAATAATTCAAAATAAGTTTTTATTATTTGATTTAGGACATTTTTAAGTCTGCGACTTCTACTAACAATTTCTGGGATTCTTTTTCTGCTTTTTAATATATAGTGATTAACTAGACATACAGGAATTGAAATACTTCCACACAGAGAAGTTTCTTATACTGTTTTGCAGTTGCATACATACATACATTTATACATACATGCATACACCTGCACAGAAATTCACTGCTGATTGACTATGTCATTCACTGAGAATGTTTAACTGAGTTTTGATATGCTACAGCACTATAATATAACATGCAACATTCTGGCTGTGCATCTTTGGGGAAATAGCAGCACCTCAGACTCTCCTATATATTTTGCTGTGTTTGAGTGGTGCAGTTGCTAGTGCTGTTACCTCACAGCAAGAGGTGCTCTGGTTTGATTTTTGCCTGGGGTGCTTTCTGTCCAGAGTCTGTATGTCCTCCCTGCATCTGCATGGGTTTCCTCCAGATATTCCAGTTTCCTCACACATTCCAAAGATGTGTCTGGAGCAATTGTCCCTGGGTCTCCATTGAAAATGGGCTCTGTCGAGGTCACACTTTCCCTGTAAACAAATGTTAAATAAATAAATACTTGTCAGTTTTCTGAAGCTTCAACAGCATAAAGCCATCCAGTTGAAGCTTGATCTCAATAAAAGCATTAAAAAAGTGTTTCTGCATGCTTGATGGGACCATCCTTCACTCCTTTTGCTTACAAGTACCACCTCTACATTTGTACCTCCCCACCAAAAGTACTGTGCACATGCCAATTAGAAGAGACTGCGGTGACCATGCATTACCCCACCAGTTAGCTTTCTATCAAAAGCATGTGCCTAGTTCACACCCCACTTCTTGAATATCATGACTGTACATATGTAAAGTGTGACAAAAGAAATCACAATTCCCAGCTAGGAGATTTTGAAACAATAAATGTGTTTTTAAACTTTCCAGGTCCCTGTTGCCATTTCCTATATGATCAGATTCTGTCTGATGGGAAACATTTGAAGAAGGTCTTTATTTGATAGGGACCTGTTGCTATTATTTATTAGACTCTGCCTGGGGTTATCAAATGCTGCTGTGGTCAGAGCATGAAGACCCCATACACACCAGCACTTATGGAATAGTGATATAAAATCTTTATTATCTGCTGCACTCAAATCCTGCCTGTCCTCATAGGAATGGAAAAGTATCTTACAGATTAATATTGCGGAACCTCAGTTAAGCACTCTTTACAGATCTTTCTTTTTTTCTTCTGGCATCGGTTCAAGGCAGATGTGATCTTGTTCTTACATTTTATTTAAACTCTGTCATCTAATGAGTGTTAACAGCTGCAAGATGGATGCCTACTCTTGGGAATTTCATAAGACATTTGCTAAAATCACTTTTAAAATGGCAAAGAAGAATTATCACTATGCCCATACAAATCCACATTCATTTGTAGAATGACACATAGCTGCAAGTCTGTCTGTCATAGCAGTACTTAATAATAAGTTACTAAATGGCTATATTGGTTATGATCTTTCTTCTGAGTAGTTTATTTCATTTGGAAAATTAATGTATGCTATTTTAACATCCAAATACGTTAACTGCTTCCATACTTTCAACCTTCAGTATATTAAAACTGTTTTCTCCAACATGAGTTCAAATGACACCATGAATTATTTTTCACTCTGTTTACCTCATGATCTTATTGTGCGTTTTATTTAATATTCTTTTAGTTCTGAATGCTGAATATATTTATGAGTAAATCTGGGAATAGTGACAGCTGAAATTAACTGATTCTGTCATTCTGCTGACAAAAAAATTCTATTAAACTGGAAGCCAAGTAATCAACATTTCCTTTTAAGTGTGTCCATCAATAAATCCTTCAGGATATTCCACCGAAAAAGAAGCCAGCAATAAATAATCAAGCATTTAAAGTGACGATATACAAGTTAACATTCATTGGTCACTGCTTATGTTTATAGCTTTTGTTTACTTGGCAAATGCAGTATTTAAAAACGTATCAATGACATCAGCAGTAGAAGTCTGTACTGTGAATTATTATTAAAATGGTGTCATTTTAGGGAACAGTATTAAATGAAAAAATTGCATAGAAGGAGGCACTGCTGAAATCTGAATGCAGTTTATTATTTCAGTTGTTGATATAATCTGTACCATACCCTAAAGACTGTTTAGCATATCTGTATCAAAAAACAATAATGATTTGATTAACTAAAAATAAAATGACAGTGTACAGAAGTTTACATTGCAAGTGGCAACACTCCCCTGTAAAACATGCTTAAAGAAATGACTGGTAAAGCTAAGTAAGATGAACAATGGAAGAGTATTCAGAAAACAGTTACCCATCCAACTAGTACTCTGCTGAATACATCACTTGAAAAAAGGGTAGGGTAGATTTTGTTCACATTGTTGTTTTTTTTCTAAGAATGTAAAAAAATGTAAAACCCACAAAATGTGTTGAGTATTGCAGCAATAGCACTGCATATTGACGTGAGCATCTACGGAAGAAAATGATAAGTCTAATACAATAAACTCTTAGTTTACCGGCCCCCATGGGGATTAGAAGATGCTGGATAACTGAAGGTTCTGGTTCTTGAGACTTACTATTAAAAATAGGCCTGACTAATACTGTACACTATACTATTGGTTTGACTTATCCTCAGGTTGGGGAGAGAGGGAATTTATTCATATCTTCTTTTTTAAAACTTTAAAACTCTAAAAATATAAGGTATGTTTGTGTGTGTGTGTGTGTGGGGGGGACAGAAAGTGCAACACATGGACATTGTACTGTATTTCTTCAAAATTCTTTGCCAGTTGCTTGTGAGTGCTGGTTTCTTGAGTTCTGGTAAACTGAGAGTTTACTGAATATTTTATAAGTATGTACATTATTTATAATACTAATAATTATCACTTCATTTCAGATAGGCATGAGTCCTATATCAGACATGTTCCTAGACTAAGCCTCAGTCTTTGACATTGTAAACTCCAGTGGCATCTGTGATGTCTGAAAATAAATATGTTGCTGTTTTCTGAGTCTGAATGTAGCAGATATGTAAGCTGCATTTAAATATTGAAAATCTGCAGCACATAAACTAAAAACATGATTTAAACTGCAGTATGTCTGTCTGTCACTGGTAGGGAAAGATGTATACATGCATACATTCAAATATTTCAAACATGGGCATTAATGCTCTTCTAGCCTGCCAATATACCAAAACAGTTGTTCCCATAATAAGTGTCCAGGCTGTTCTTAAAATTATCTAAACTAGTGCTTGCTTTAATGCAATTTGATAGTCTATTTCATGCATCAGCTGCTCTCTCAAAGAACCAATTAGTACACTTCTCATTCCTATAGAAACTTCAGAATTGATTGTCTGATGATTCCTCACTACTTTTTGATACCCCCAAACATTTCCAGTGGCAGTTGTCTCTAAATGCACTATATACATGAAAAGGGTCTCCTCTTCAATATCTATATGAGACACTTTACAAGTTCAGACACTTTAGTCTTTCATAATAGCACATGTTCACATCCTTGGATGCTCTTAACATATTTCCCCTTTCCAGTTTACTCATGCTTGTTTTTTATAAGGTTTCTATATTGTTATTCCATACTAAAGTAATGGTTTAGTGTAACTAATACACAATGACGTCATCATTTCTAAGTTCCTAGACTTTATAAATCTTTTTATACAACCTATAATTCTATAACTAGCATTAACCAGTTGGTTGATATGATTAGAAAAAACTTAAAGATGAGTCTATGCATATACCCAGGCCCTTAAATGAATCTACAGTTTCAATGGCTGTGCATTGTATTAAATATTCACTTTTCATTTTAAGTCTCCCATATCCCATATGCTTAGTTTTTGATGTATTTATCAGCATGTTACTCTCCTGTGCCCAAATGGTCAATTTAGTCAAGTTCTTTTGCAAACGTGCCCTACTATCTGGAACACATGTAGTCAGTTTATCCAAGTTCAAGAAATCTGCATAAAAGATACGTAGTCCATTGGTGCCATCACATTTTTAAATCCCTCCTGCACTCCCAATCCATGGACCCTGCCCATTCCCCTTGCATGTGTGCTCATCCAGTAAGTGCATTTCTTTAATGTTAACTGAGCTTCTTAGTCTTTAACCATGCAGTGCTTGATACGGCTTTGTTTGTAAGGTGATTTGTTTGTCTCAGATAATTCTTACTTGCTCTGTCTTAGATTAAGTTATAGATATCTATGTAAATGTGCTCGGTACAATATACATACTCAGCAACACTGGGGCAACTTGGTGACTGTATGCCCCATTGCATTAGATAAGGATTTTGCCTGTTAGTTACTACAGTCTAAACAGCGGCATATGTAATGTCATGTTTATTGCATGCTTGTTTCAATGTGTAATAACTGCACAATTATGAAGTGAATTATATCTGTGTCGGTTTCGGTACATGATGAAAAGCGATTAAATGTGTTAATAGCTTTTATAGAGAGCAATGTATATCTGCCAGTACTGTGTGTTGACTAGTTCACTGTGTTTAATGCACTACCTACAGGACGATTTTCAGAACTGTTGAGTATACTTTTTGTAGCAGCTGAAAGCTGGCATAAGGACATAGCTGTCAGTTACTCTAAAAGATACTAGCATAATTATTTATTGTCAGCTATTTAGGGCATTTTGGGTTTGCTCTACAGTAGCTTAGCTCCAACACCAATTGCTGCCTCACTTTTAATCCAGGTGTTTATCCAGGTTAGCATACCATTGATTGCTCATGAAGTTTATCCCTTTGTTTCTTACAGCCAGTCACTATATGTGCATAGGCCTCCCCCACCCATGAAACACCCATCAAGCGATCTTCTCCTGCACAGGCTTTTCCTCCAGCAAAAAGCCTATCAGCCAGACTGAGCTGAACAATTTAGGGCATAGCATATGTGCTTTAATATAACATACTGTTCTACTAACCGAAGCACAGAAATAACTGTTTAAACCTTATTTATTGTTGTAAAAATAGTTACAGGAGGGCACACTCGCAAGATAGCCTGTAAGCTTAAGTATACTACCCTAATTCAACTTACTCAACTCCTGGTGCCTTTTTTGAAATAATATTATTAAACCACTAGGTGGCAGCAGACATCCAGGTATTACACTCCCACTGCTGATACCAGTCAAAGAATGTAAGCCGTGCAATTCATTTTGTCTGCTATCTATCCTTCATTTCTTTTCAGGCCAGTTCCCAAGTGGTGGACTACAGTAAGATTTACAGTCCAGAGTATACCCAGACACCTTGAAAGCCATGCTGTTAACTCTTCTCCCTCTCAGCATTGAAAAACAAATTTGTAATACTGAAGACAAAATATCCTGACCTTTGAGCCAGCTACAGAATAGTTTACTTACCAGGCTGACTATAGCTACATGACTGATTGTTTTTAGCACCATTTCTATGGTCCTGGTGGTTTCAGCCCCACCCCGTTTGCCCTTGCTTCAATTAAGCTCCCTCCACTCCCCTACCCTCCCCCCATTTCTCACCCACCCCCACTACCTGGAGATTTATCCCTACTCCATATCAGCTAACCCTCTGTACCAAACCCACTGCCCAATCAAATCACACACAGTATAAATCCACACCCTAACATACACTCTAGACCACACCACAACATCATTAAATAATCACTCCCTCTTCCCCTACCCACTCTTATCTCAAGCCCCTCCTACTAGTTCTCTACCATCTACCTCTTGTTCTATTTAAACCACACCCTCCTTAAGAATACTAACCTCCTTCCTGGGAATAAAATGATTGCCATCATGGTTCGCCCCCCCCCCATTTCCAACATCACAATACTTCCTTATTGCTAGTTTCCCTGCTCATATGTCTCTCCATAGCCTCCATCAGTACCTCATATCACTTTAAACTCACACATTACACTGATTTTAAGTCCCCCACCCTACCCCTTACCACTACCTACCCCTCCAGGCATATATTCATATCCCCAACCATCTACAGCCAATCCTTTATCCAATTCATCTCACCTATTTATTATGTCTCACCATCCAAAAAAACAACCAAGTCTCAGATTCCACTCCCTAATAATGCAATACCTCAAAACTATTACCACCATAGCAACCCAGTTACTACTAGGAGGTGACATTCACCCCACCCCGCCCCAGCAACAATCTCAAATTACACAGGCAATTCTCACCTTCCATTTAAACATAAAACAAAACAGAAACTAGGTCTGCTATAACAGAACAAAAAATTCCTAACCCCCGAATCTAAACTTACCCTGGGCCAGGCACTCCTCTTCCCCTCCCTCTTATACACTGCCCCAGTTCTTACCAATATCCAGGCCTCCACTCTAAACAAACTCCAACAGACTTACCATAAAATAGCCAGATTCATTACTAACTGCCCATACAACTCACATCACTGCATTTTTTAAACTCTCTCCAATGGCTTGAACTCCCCCAATTTCTGTTATCTTATCAATTTCATATGCTACACTCTAGTCTTTATAAAACCTCCTTCTGTCCCTCTCTATCTTCTTTAGTCTCCATCTACATCCCATCCTGGACTCTCCTTACTTCTAAACAACATTTACTTGATGTCTACCACCCAAAAAAGGTCAGTAGGTAAACTACTCTACAAACACTCCCTTGCCCATGCTTGGAACAAACTTCCTCTTGACTTACATTCAATCTCCCACACCTCACACTTCAAAAATGAACTGAAAGTTTATTTTCTCAATTCCAGGACCTGCCCTTGCCATGACCCCACCTAATCCTCTTTCCCTTTATGCAACCTCAAAAAGTCCATACTTAGTACCTCATTACACCTCTCTCTCCAATGTGTCTACTATGCATTTACATAAATTAAAAAAATATATATATTTTATTGTTGACCTGTTGAACTATATCAATTTAAAATTATGTTACTAAGCTTCTTTTTAATGCAACTTTAATTTTATGCATGTAACCCAACATATGCAAATCTTTTTAATATAACTGCTATTATATCAATATTGTTTAAAATTGTACTTGTTTAAAGATGTACTACTGGAGCTTTTCTCCTCGGGTCTCCACTGAAAATGGGTCACAAGCCCAGTTGGACAAATCCAGTTAACAAATGTAAATAAATAAATAAATAAATAAACCCACCAACTTACTAATACTCAACTTGAATATCTGAAGTATTATGAACGAAATAGAAGAATTGCATTCCACCATCTCTTTATATAACCGCAGCATAATACTCATTACAGAGATGTAGCTTTAACCACATATGAAGGATAACTCTAGCACCCCACCCAGATATAAGATTCATAGTGTTGACAGAGTACACAAAAAAGGTGGTTACATAGCCCTGCTTCACAAAACGACCTTAAAACTTTAACTCCTACAAAATCAATCCTCAGACTTCAAAAAAATGCAGAAATTATATTTGCAAAACTCTTCTTAAACCAACACAAGCATTTAAACTTACTTAAGATTTATATACCACCAGGCAACAACCTGACAACCCTAGAATCAATACTTCACTTGGCTTCCCATGTCCTTCCCCAAGAAACTATAGTACTAGGTGATGTCAACATCGACTTGAACCCTATCCTCTCCCCAACACCCACCTACCATATTAACCTATATAACTTCACCCAACTCATACATTTACCCCCACGTATTGATAAGTTCACAAAAAGAGAAACCATATTAGGCTGGATCCTCACAAACCAGCCCAATACTGCCTATCAGTGCAGTACTCTGCCCAGATCTCTCAGTGACCACAGCCCCACTTTTATCCTTAGACACAGACCTAAATGTAATAACTCCCTCTCTCTCCTTCAAACCTGTTCCCACAAAAATTTCCCCACAGATCACTTCTTGGAAGCCTTAAAATCCTGTAACTGGACTCCCATCAAAATCCTACCGCTAGACAAGGCAGTTGAATACTTACTCCACATTTCTAAACATCCTTAACCACCTAGCCCCAATTAGAACAATTAGGATACGTGGTAACCCTGCCACCTGGCTGTGAAAAACCTCAAGGGCCTTGCTTAAAGACAGGGACAAAGCTTAGAAAATCTGGCACCAATATAAAACACCCACAACTAGGCAAGCCTTTCTTGAACTTTGAAATAAGGCAAAAAAACAAATTAAGATTGATAAATAAAATCACTAAATTTACATAAAAAAGAAAAACAGTACCAAGCCACAGAAGTTCTAGGCAGCAGTCAATAACATCTTCCAGCCTGGAAAAAAACACCAGACCACCTCCCAATATAGCAGGTACACACTCAGACATAACCTCCAGTTTCAACAACTATTTCACCTCCTTTATACTTAAACACATAAATGATACACTTCACACCAACTTCCCACAATCCCATAAGGCCCAAAAACACTACCCCCTTCGCACTCATGGCGCTACCAACATCAGCTATCCAAAAACTCTTAGCTAAACTCAAACCAACCACCCTCATTGCTGACAATCTTCCCATCGAATACCTCCAACTTGCATCTAGGGCTATAGCTTACCCCATTTCATTGTTAATTAATAGAGCCATTACTGAACACACCATTCCATCCATGTGGAAAACCTCATTCATCATTCCCCTCCACAAAGGTGGCCCCTCTACAGACCTTTCTAACTACCAATTGATTGTAATCCTGTCACCCCATCAAAGATTCCAGAAAGATGTATTCATCACCAGCTCTTCACCCACCTCCTCTCCAACAACCTACTATCCAAAACTCAACATGGCTTCCGCCCATCCCATAGCACCACCACTGCCTGAATTAACTTTACAAACACTATAAACTCTTAAAGGAACCAAGGCAGACTTGTCTCTGATACCTTTTCAGACTTATCCAAAGCATTTGATATGGTTTCCCACAATAAACCCTTAATCTGCCTCTCAGAACTCAGCATCAATAACCCCACCCTGCTCTGGTTCAAAAGTTACTTAGACAACCACCATCAGTCTGTCAAATGGCTTAACTCCCTATCCTCACCACTTCCTGTCACACTAAGAGTACCACAAGGTTCAATTCTCAGCCCCCTTCTTTTTAACATCTTGGCAAACCAACTTCACTTAACAACCACAAAAGATGATCTAGTCCTATAAGTTGATGACACAACCTTGATCTGCTCTGCATCCAATATCCAACTTCGCCGACAAAAAGACCAAGAATCCTTCACAGAGATAGAGAATTGGCTAAATAAATCACAGTGGGTTTAATATCACCCTACTTATGCTGTTCCACCATACAAAGACTAATGACCTCACCTTCTCTATATTCTCATCCAACAAGACCCACATCACTGCAGTCTCAGAGCCTAAATTATTAGGGCTTACAATTGACCAGCAACTAATATTCAACAAACATATATCCATAACTATCTCCAAAGTCCACAAAAAGCTAGGTTCCTTCTATTGCTGCAAAAGGTGCCTAACATCTCAATCTAGAATTGTTATAGCCAGAATCCATCTCTTATCTACATTACGTTATGCATCCCCAGTACTTCTTCTTCTTTTGGCTTTTCCCGGTTGGGGGTCGCCACAGCAGATCACCTGTCTGCTCATGATTGGCAGTGGAGTTTTATGGTGTCAAGTTGTCAGCCCAGCACCCAACCTTCCACAGAAGACTAACATATGCACACACTCATGCCTAGGGCCAGTTTAGAGAGTCCAATCCAACTACAGCATGTCTTTGGGATGTGGGAGGAAACCGGAGTACTCGGAGGAAACCCATGTGACCACAGGGAGGACATGCAGACTCCACACAGAAGGCACCCCAGCCGAGAATCGAACCGGAGAACCTCTTGCTGTGAGGCGGCAATGCTAACCGCTGCACCATCGTGACCACCCCATGCATCCCCAGTACTAACAAACCTAAATAAATTTGACTTTCCACTTGCTACAACAAAATCACTAGTTTGCTAACAATGCTAAATCATGATCCCACCACTGCCAATCCTTACATTCACTAAACTGGCTTGAATTTCCCAATTTATTATGGTACCACCAACTTAACCAAGCACACCAAATACAACACTATCCTGAGAAAAATACTGCCCTTATTAGCCTTCTAAACTTCTACAATAATAATAGACAATTATGATCCAGTAATAAAGCCCTGATCGAAAACATTCCATGTTAAAACAGCGCTGGAGAATCTCTCTTCCCTCATGAAGTTGATAAAATATGGAACACCCTACCTCCTGACCTCAGATTACAAAACTGTATTTCCACTTTCAAAAACCTCCTTAAATCATACCTCTACACCAACCATTTATGTAACTGCAATGGAGCTCCCTGAAGCCCCACAATACTATAGGAGTTTATTCCCTTATGTTTCTGGTGTGCACTAATACCGTGTTCTGCCAGTGCTCACTGTATATATTGTACATACTATTTTTTTGCTAGGTATATACCTTGAAATGCTGTACTTTACCAATGGTTATTGTATATACTGTACATATTGTTTTCCACCTATCCTCATTCCAGGAAAATGTTATGCTCACATATTTGTATCATGACTATGTACTATGGACTGTTTAAACGTTTCTATAACATGTTTCCTAACTGTTATTATCATTTACACTTTGTAACCTACATCTGTTTATCATTCATTACTCTTTATTTTGTAACTGTATTGAGCTTTATTTTGTAACTGTATGGAGCTTTTCTCCCCAGGACTCTGCTGAAAATTATCACTAGTTGTCCAGTCGGACTACCCTGGTTAACAAATGTTAAATAAATAATAAATAATGCAGACTGTAAAATGCCTCTGATGAAAAAGATAGATCTGAAAGATACAATCTAAACATGTATGGGCCTAGGACAGAGCCCTGTGTGATACCCTGACTGTAACCAAGGATTTCACTTGTCCAACTGCTGTTTGATACTTACCATGTCAAAACCTTTGTGGAGCCAAACTGTTTTGCATAAGAATTTGAAAATATATCTATAATCTGTTGTGTCTGAGAATAAATTTTAGAAATTACACACTTTTTCTCAATTTGTATGTCTTTATTCCTTCCACATTGTATGTATCTTTAAAATTGTTTCCTATTATGCTTAATATCTTTATATAAGTTTTCTTCAAAATGTTCTTGATCTTGTCTCACACACAATGCTTAATTTGTTTGCCCAGCTTGTTTATTTCAGTTTTTAAAGTTGCAGTTTGACCTCATTTCCATTTCTTATATTTTTTTGTATCTCACCTTAATCAAGTATCCCATTCTTATGGGAATCATCTTGATTTTGATTCGCTAGTTCCTGATGTTAAACATTTTTTTTTTAATTCAAAAAATTCCTCTTCCAAAATCTTCCGCATTCCTTCTGTTTTTCCACTGAATGCATTAGTTTTACATAGTGAATGTTCTGCTTCCATATAATCTGCTATTAATCTGTGCATTGGCTAGAAATCAGTTTGGCTGAATTATCTAGCAACAAATTAACCTTTATAACCCCACGATCATTGTGTATCAATGGTGGTAGAACTTAACATGAAGTAACAGTAAGTTGTAATATGTTTATGTCCCTGCTAGTATTTTTTTTTTACAATCAGAAGCAATTGCTGTTTCTAAATATACTCTGTGATTAATTTCCTTACTAATGTGGTTAAATTAATATCATACCAGTCTGTTTCTGGTAAATTTAGCTCCCCAGCCACTATATTTTTCCCTTCTGCGTTTCAAGCAAGAAATGAATCAGCACTTGACTTTGGTACTCTATGCACTCCAACAATACTTAGATATTCCATGGTTGGCTTTATTGTCACAGTTACACAATCTATAGTATTAATGTTATCACTGAACATGTAATAATCACAGGTCTCATAAATATATTTGATCCCTAAACGTTAGAATGTCTGTTACGGTAAAAACATTTATACCCTAACAGAATTGATTTCCAGTCTTTGTGTTTTAACCATGTGTAACAAACAATAACAACATCAAACTTTTGGGAATGTAACAAATTTTACAATAAAAAGTAACTTTATTATTAACACTCCTAGAAGTAACAACCACTTTGATATCCATTAAATGTTTAATTTTCAACCTGGCAAAAGGTATGAACCTATAACCTTGTGCTATGAAATAAATTAACGACAACAAACTGTAACTTAACTTTCTTATGCTGGGCACTGCATCAATTATACATACAATGTGAATGTAATTGTTCAACCCTGAGTTTACAATAGCTGTGACTTTTAAAAAAATAAAAAAAAACGAAAGGGACCACTGAGTGAAGCTTTAATTTTACGAAAGAAATTGAGCACTTTCATCTGCTGTAAAAAATGGACTTCATCAGAATAACATATTACAAAAATAGACTCATATAAATACTTAAAGTGAAGTCACATGACACATTCAAGCAATTGAATTAGCACATCTTTAAACAATAAAATTCCATTTAATTACAGAGACAAACCAGCATATACTAAAATACTAAAATACTTCTTCTTTGTCTTTTGGCTGTTCCAGTTAGGGGTCACCACAGCAGATCATCTGTTTCCATTTCTTCCTGTCCTCCGCATCTTGCTCTGTCACACCAAGCACTTGCATGTCCTCTCTCACTACATCCATGAACTTTATCTTAGGCCTTCCTCTTTCCCTCTTACCTGGCTGGTCCATCCTTTTATTTTATTTATTTATTTATTTAACATTTGTTAACCAAGAAAGTCCGACTTGTAACAGAGCCAATTTGCAGGGGAGGCTCAGGGAGAAATGCTCCAGAGGCATGTCTTTGTAATGTGGGAGGAAACCGGAGTACATGGAGGAAACCCACACGAACGCAGGGAGGACATGCAGACTCCACACAGAAGGCACCCCAGCCAAGAATTGAACCAGAGAACCTCTTGCTGTGAGGTGACAACACTACCGATGCACCACTGCACCAACCCTCCTTAGCATCCTTTTCCAAATATACCCAGCATCCCTCCTCAGCACATGTCCAAACCAATGCAATCTTGCCTCTCTGGCTTTGTCTTCAAACCATTCAATCTGAACTAACCCTCCAATATACTAATTCCTAATCTTGTCCATTCTTGTCACACCCAATGCAAATCTTAACATCTTAAACTCTGCCACCTCCAGCTCTGACTCCTGATTTTTTGTAAGTGCAACCATCTCCAACCCATATAACATAGCTGGTCTCATTACCCTCATGTAAATCTTCACTTTCATTCTTACTGGTACCCATCTGTCACAGATCACTCCTGACACTCTTCTCCACCCATTCCACTCTGCTTATACACTCTTCTTCACCTCTCTTCCACACTCACCATTACTTTGAACTGTTGACCCAATTATTTAAAGTCATCCACCTTCACCAACTCTACTCCCTATGTCCTCACCATTCCTCTCTCCTGCCTCTCATTCATACGCATATATTCTCTCTTAGTCCTGCTAACCTTCATTCCTCTCCTCACTAGAGGATATCTCCACCTCTCCAGGGTCTCCTCAACCTGTTCCCTACTCTCACTACAGATAACAATATCATCTGCAAACATCATAGTCCACGGGGACTCCTGTCAGATCTTGTCTGTCAACCTGTCCATCACCACTGCAAATAACAAAGGGCTCAGAGCTGATCTTTGATGTAATCCCACCTCCACCTTAAACACATTCATCACTCCTACCACAGACCTCACCACTGTCACACTACCCTCGTACATATCCTGTACTACTCTTATGCACTTCTCTGCCACTTCCGACTTCCTCATACAATACCACAACTCCTCCCTAGGCATCCTAAGTCCACAAAGACACAAGGCAACTCCTTCTGACCTTCTTTATACCTGTCTATCAACACTCACAGAGCAAACATCACATCTCTAGTGCTCTTTCCTGGCATGAAACCATACTGCTGATCACTAATCATCATCTCCCTTCTTAACCTAGCTTCCACTATCCTTTCCCATAAGTTCATGCTGTGACTGATCAATTTTATACCTCTGTAGTTACTACAGCTCTGCACATCACCCTTATTCTTAAAAATCAGTATTAAAACCCCTCTTCTCTATTTCTCAGCCATCTTCGCAGTTTCCAAGATTTCATTAAACAATCTGGTTAAAAACTCCACTGCCATTTCTCCTAAGCACCTCCATGCTTCCAGAGGTATTTCATCTGGACCAGCAGCCTTTCCATTCTTCATCCTCTTCATAGCTGTCCTTACTTCCTCCTTGCTAATCAATTGCACTTCCTGATTCACTATCCCTACATCATCCAGCCTTCTTTCTCTCTCTCATTCTCTTCATTCATCAGCCCCTCAAAGTACTCTTTCCATCTGCTCAACACACTCTTCTTGCTCGTAAGTACATTTCCCCTCATTATCCTTTATCACCCTTACCTGCTGCACATATTTCCCAGCTCAGTCCTCTGTCTAACCAACCAGTACAGGTCCTTTTCTCCCTCCTTAGTGTTCAGCCTTTCATACAACTCTCAATACAACTTATCCTCAGCCTTCGCCACCTCTGTCTTCACCATACGTCTCATCTCCTTATACTCCTGTATACTTTCTTCATCTCTCTGACAATCCTACTTCTTCTTCGCCTACCTCTTTCTCTTTATAGTGTCCTGTACTTCCTTGTTCTACCCCCAGGTGTCCTTGTCCTCCTTCCTCTGTCCAGATGTCACGCCAAGCATCTTTCTGTCTCCCTTACCAGCTCTGCTGTAGTTGCCCAGCTATTTGGTAACTCTTCACTGCCACCCAGTCCCTTTCACAACTCTTTCTTGAACTCCACCTCATAATCACCCTTTTTGAACTTCCACAATTTGATCCTTGGCCCTGCCCTCACATTCCTCCTCCTCTTCTTGATTACCAACATACTACAGACCACCATCCTATGGTGCCTAAGTACACTTTGACCCTGACACCACTTTACACTCTCCAATCTCCTTCAGACTGGCCCTCCTACATAGGATATAATCCACCTGTGTCTATATTCTTCCACTCTTGTACATCACTCTATACTCCTCCCTCTTCATAAAATACGTATTCACCACAGCCATGTCCATCCTTTTTGCAAAATCCACTACCATCTGACCTTCTGCTTTCCTCTCCTTAACACTATACCTACCCATCACTTCCTTATCCCCTGTGTTCTCTTTACCAACATGCCCATTGAAATCAGCTCCAATCACCACTATCTCACCCTTGGGTACATTTACCACCACCTTATCCAACTCACTCCAAAAGTTTTCTATCTCATCCATTGCACACCCTGCTTGCAATAACAACATACATTATCACACCATCAATTTCCAGTTTCATAAACATCATTCTATCTGACACTCTTCTCACATCCAAAGCACTCTTGGCATACTGTTCCTTCAGGATAACCCCTACCCCATTTCTCCTCCCATCCACACCATGATAGAGCAATTTGAACCCACCTCCGATACACCTGGCCTTACTTCCCTTCCATCTCATCTCTTGCACACACGGTATATCAACCTTCCTTCTCTTCATCATAGCAGCTAGCTTACTCCCTATAACAGTCATACAGCCAATATTCAAAGTTCCTACTCTCACTACCACACTCCTAACCTTCCTCCTCTCTTCCTGCCTTCGGGCATGCCTTCACCCTCTTCTTCTCCTACTCTTTCAACCAACAGTAACCCAATTTCTACCAACACCCTGTTGGCTAACAGTACTGGTGGTGTTCGTTGTTAACCTGGGCCTCGACCGATCTGGTATGGAAATCTGTATTGTTGTCTGCTTATGTCTTTTACACCAGATGCCCTTCCTGACATAACCCTCCCCATTTATCTGGGCTTGGGAACAGCATGAAGAAATGCACTGGCTTGTGCATCCCCAGTGGCTGGGTTGCATCCCCAGTTGTGAAATACTAAAATACTAATTTCTCAAAATAGTATAAAACATGTATACTATCCAACTGGGGTCAAGAACCATTGAATGGTTTAAAAAAAAAAAAAATATATATATATATATATATATATATATATATATATATATATATATATATATATATATACAGATTATGTTGTTGTGTCTTTTGGCTTTTCCTAGTTAGGGATCACCACAGCAGAACTCTGGTCCACTAATGATTGGTAGTTAATTTTTACATGCCAAGTTGCCATCCCTGATGCACAACCTTCAACGAAGGTGCACCCATTCACACATGTCTCCATACAGAAGATGCTCTAGCTGAGAATCAAACATATATATATATATATATATATATATATATAACATTTTTAAAAGGTGCAACAAAATAACAAAACTTCCTTAGAGT
Source organism: Protopterus annectens (assembly GCF_019279795.1). NCBI lineage: Eukaryota > Metazoa > Chordata > Ceratodontiformes > Protopteridae > Protopterus > Protopterus annectens. Next base: position 873,938,089 of record NC_056732.1, read on the forward strand.
CTTGTGGGGTCAACCAATGCAAACAACATTTTTTATAAAATAAATTGTGCCTTTAACTTTAAGACATGACTAATAGTAGTCATCTCATTAAGCTCTGGGGTGGGGGGGGGGGTAGTGGTATTAACTCTCAACTGCCACCTCAATTCCTTGTATTCAAGATATAAATTAGTAGGTCCACTCCTAGGTCTTGCATCTACTTGGTCAATAGCAATAAATTTAAAATAATGAAGGTGGTTGTTAAAATGTTTAGCTAATGTATTCCTTTTGTCACCTCACTGAATGTCATAAACATGTTGGTATATCCTTTCCTTAAGTGCTGTTTTAGTTTTGTCAGTATAAAAACCTTCAAAACATTGGCACTTTGCAATATAAACAATACCCTCCCTGTTACAATAAAATCTCTGTGTCAATTTGATGACCCCCCCCCAAATTTTGAATAAATACTTCTGTCATTTCCAAAATGTGTGTACAGTGGGAACAGTACCCACACTTAACCATGACCCCTTTGAGGTTCACTAATAATTGCCTTTCCACATGGATTTTAAAATAAACATTTTTTTTGTATGCAATGGTGGGTTTGACCACTACCTTACTAAGATGCCATTGTTTAACTCCAAAAATACTCCAGTTCTTGTTAACAATATTATAAATTCCATCAAAATGCCTATTATATGTCAATGCTAAAGCTTTTTGAAAATCCCTTTTGTTATCAAGGGTGCCTGGACCACTGTAGTTCTGGGTATCTATAACTCCATCACCAGAACCTAATAAGAGGGAAGAATGTCTAACTTGCCCTTTCCTCACAACCTCACTAAAAATGATGTTTAAAAACATTTCTGGGTGTACCCTTCTTTCCAACATCACCCTTAGGGTGGAACATTCCTCTTGAAAAGTATCATCATTACTTACCATTCTGGCCAGCCTCACACACTGCCCCTTCACCAAAGATTTCTTTTGGTGAGGGGATGCCATCTATAAAAAATGGAGTAACAAATTAGAATATGTTAGTTTTCTATACAGTGTGGACTTAGATTTTCTCCTGGTTTTATCTTTAATTAAGGACACATCGAGGTAGTTGACCCTATCCTCATGCATATCCACTATAAATTTCAAAAAGTCAGTACTGGAATTCAAAACCAGAAACAATGGTCCAATTTGTCCTTAGTGTCAATCCAAAAAAAAAAAAATAATGTCATCAAGGAAACATCCATAAAGGGACCAGCAGTTATCAAATTCAGATGTAAAGACCTTATTATGTTCCTATAGTGTCAGTACGTTAGCAAACAGAGGGGCACATACAGAGCTCATAGCTAACCCCTTCCTCTGTATGAAAATCTGATTCTTAAATACTAAAATATTGTTCTCCAACACAACTTTCATTAGAGTTTGTAAAGTGATAATCTTGGTATTGTCAAACCCAGAGTTGCTGCACAAAAAAAAAAATCATAAAACAACTTGAGGCCTTCATCATGTCTAATAACTGAGAATAACTCCTGGGTGTTAATGGCAACAAAAAATAAGTTATTCAAGTATAAATCATTAGTAACCTTGGATAAAAAAATCCCAGGAATCCTGATAGAGGTAATTGGGCTCTAATAGTACCACTTTCAAAAGAAAAACAATATCCTAAGCTAAAAGGTTTTGGATGCCTTGCCTTGGTATCAACAATGTGTCTCAGTGGTGGATCTAAAATATTTTTGTGAATTTTAGCGATACCAGAAATGATGGGGGTCCAGGGATGAGGAACTTTGAAGAAGTCCAAATCAATCATATCAATTTGGTTGTTATAAATCAAATCGTCCAATGTCATCTCAATCCTCCGATATCCTATTTTCATTTCACTAATAGAAACGTCCTCATAGGTACCTGTGTAAAGTAAAACACACATTTGATTGATGTAATCATTGACTCCCATAATCACCAGCTGCCCACGCTTATCAGGTTTCATGACTCTTATTCCTCTATTAGAAGTAATTTATTTCAGAAAGTTCTGTTCTACCAAACTAAGGATGGGGGAACAGTGACCAATAGGAGACAGCAATTTTCTGTTGTCATATTTGCACATCTAATCAAACAAATTGATAAAAGGGTGCAATGGTGGATTGAATGTACTGGGTCTTCTACAAGAAGTAAATAATCCAAATTCAAATTATGTTCATATCTGTAACTCTTCATAGCCCAGGAACCTAAATGTCATACTTAGATAACCATGATCAAGTTAACACTCATTAGTTCATAAGTTCACAGGTTCATATGTACTGTATATACTAGACTAATGATGACCAACAGTGCCTTTTTAAGCTTAGCCATGCAACTCAACCCAACAGTGCACCTATGTATCATGGGCATTCATTAGGAGGGAGTATGCTGGTTAGGATGTTTCTAAAGGTTATGTAGTGGTGGCATGTTAGTTTCAGCATAGTTACTGTGCATCTGTCTATCAGATAAATGGGGACCCGACTTAGGGTGAATGTCTGATTTCCCATCCAGTAGTCAATGTTATACGTAAACAGGGTTAGGGATAGACTCTGCTTCATATGGATGGGGACCTTGATCCAAAGAATGGGGATCCTATGAGACACATATCTGTCTCACCAGCATGTCCTATTTATGTCACAAACAAACTTTAAATCCTTGGATCTATTTGTGCTGATGCTGTTCATTTTGTGGCTCTGAGGATGCCTTGTATGCAAAACATAGATTGCCTCTTATTCATTTGTTGGCAACTGGGCTCCAAGATTATCCAAACAGAGCTATGTGTTTATACCCTCAATTCTTCTGGTGAGGAGCCTTTGTGGGCATTCCAACCATTGAATATGTCTGGTCAGGTGCATGTCAAAGGAGGTATTATACTCAAAGATGTGTCTAATAAGGGCTGAATAAAGTAGTATTATGACTTCCTTAGATGATTGGTGTGTCATAATCACCAACCAGAAGACCTTTTTCCATTTGCTAATGATTTTCTAGTAGCAATCTTTCTAGCCTCCATCACTGCCTGCTGCACACCCTCAGTAAATTGGTACCTAAAGTGAATTATGACCATATCATCCAGACAGTCAATTGCAATTGATTTGTGCAGGGTGTTTCAAGCACTCCTGAACTAGTCTGATTACATTCAGTCTGTGAGGTAACTTGTGGTAAATGTCCCTGGCAATTTCCAAATGAAGGGAGTGTCACTGTTGCCTGGGCAAGAAGGAAGCCACTACAACAATCTTGAGGGATTCCTACTAAATTTATAGAAACAACCTGGATATTAGTTGGAAAGGAAGAAAAAGCATACAGGAACATTCCTGTCCAAGGAAAGGAAAAGAAAAAGCATCTGTCTTCCAGGTCATCTTGCATGAATTCCTGGAGCAGAATTATACCAGCTAATTGTTCATGCAGGAAGAAAATAGGTTTACTTGTGGAACTCCCCATAGATGGATCAAATCCAGAAATCCTTAAAAAAATATTTAGTTTACATTTGTGAGGGTTTGCCCTTGTTAGATCAGATAAAACAAGCTACATATCACATTTAAACTCCAAATAATTAATCCATTAATTACTTAACATAATTGCAATTTAAAAAGACAAACCCTACCTAAAGAACTGCATATTAAACCCACTATCCAAGCTTAAGTAAATCATCAGAAATTCTTGGTGTTATTCAAGCCTGCAATTTTATATGCGATAAAACCCAAAGGAAGTATGAACATTTTAAAAATATATTAAAATGGGCGAAATATAAAAATGTTAATTGTCACTGTAATGTCAGTATTAAAAATGTACAAATGTAAGCACATGAAAAAAAACTAGAACCTACCCCAACAATTTAACACAGACCTAGCATCAATAAATAAATAATAAAAATAGCAGTAATGCTAGTAGTAATAATACTAATAATACTAATTCTGACATTTAAGGCCGCTTAATCTAAAAAATAGAAATGGGATGAATATAAATGTAAAAAAAGCAATTATAACAATTTACTTAAAATTATATTTTTAAATATGTTTATAAAGAAAATCTGTACAACATTATATAGGGAGTGCTTATATTTGTAATACATAATTATGACCTACACTTACTCTAGCCTTTGATAGATTTAAACAACACAAGTAATAAAGAGTCACTTGCTTCTCATACATAGTAATATGACAGTGGAATCATGTCATCATCCGAATGATTAACACATTGCAATTTTTCTTATGCAATAAAAAATTAATCCAAGCTCATTCCACCTGGCCTGCTATCATACCTTAATAAAAACAAGTGGCACCAATTAAATGTGCTATATCATTGTCATCAGATCAGAAAAATACACATACCCTAACACAAGGGTTTGCACCCACACTGTTCATGTTAAACTCCAGCAATGGCTGTGTTATTACTGGGGAGAGATGGGCGAAGGCTGCCAGCCTAGTGAAATAGAACTTGATACATAATTCTATCAATTGTATACATAAATGTAAAATACAGGCTTGTGTTTTTAAATGAAAGAAAACACTGTAAAATGTGAACTTCAAGATTGTTGCAACATTGCCATCTGCTGCAAGAAAAACCAAGCCAATTATTTCAAATGTGTCTTGTAAAGTTGAAAAGATCTTATGAATCTCTTACTGTTTTACATGTCAGTTTCAGTGTATCCGGATGAAGGTTTCATGCCCATTGTTTTAAGGCTAAAGTGCATGACCAGAATTCAGATGTGGAAGGTGCTTTATTGCTCTAGTTTCTGCTAGAATGTATATGTGAAATGTCTTATATTGTTGTAAGTTTCTGAGTAGGTGTTAGATTGTTAAATAATACAGTTTGTGGCCTGAGAACTCATACCAGCTGTTAAGATGATGCAATATGAATACTGGGAAAACCTAAATGTGAAAAATGATGTAATCTGGGAAGGGCATTAGAGACATGTTTGTTAGTAATGTTGAAATACTATTTTTCACAAGAGACTGAAAGCATTTTGATCTTGATATCCAACTTATCAGCACTCTGCTTTGTAACATGTAAATCTAGCACTGTGATTTCTTATAGGAATAGTTAAAGCTAGTAAAGATTGATTAGATATTTTTCTTTGAAATCAGACCTTTCCTATTGTATTATTTTAAGTTTCTGTGTGCTCTCTGAACTCTTAGATATCTCTGTGGTGCAGTAGTTTTGTCTTGTATTTTAATATTTATTATTAAATATTTGTAAAACCTTCTACCTGTGGCTGATTTGTGTAGAGATAGGTTCTGGAGTACATTGCATATTTATAGAGGTTATTGTAATAGGCCACTCTAAAGTAAGCCTTGACTGTTAGTCATACTACCATTGGATAATAATATTACACAGTAATAATTGGACACCCTTTTAAGGGCCTTTTAGTAGCTGATATTATTAGTTGGGTGGTGGCAGTAATTACTAACGTATAGTCTGGATAAAGGGGCACAGCTGGAAAATCTGTGTCAGCCTTTCCCAGGAGTATCTGTGAAGTAGTATAAATACTTATCTCAAAGTGTGTGTGTGTGTGTGTGTGTGTGTGTGTGTGCGTGTGTGTGTGTGTGTGTGTGTGTGTGTGTGTGTGTGTGTGTGTGTGTGTGTGTGTGTGTGTGTGTGTGTGTGTGTGTATGTTGTGTGTTGTGTCAGCATCTTGGGCAGGGACACAAAGCACTGTTTGGACAGAGAGGGTACTGGAGGTTTTAGCTTGCCTAGCTAGGTTGAGACCTGGACCCTATAGCTGTGCCAGTGGAGAGTCTTATTGGGGACCTGGTGAGCAAGGGAGCAACCAGTCCCAGACTGACTGTGATCTTTGTGTGCACTTAAGGGAAATTGTACTTTACTGTGTGTATTAGTTATCCTTTCCTCTTCTTGGTGATGACCTCCCTGGTGTTAGTGGTGAGGACTGAGGCTCCTTGATTGCTGGGACAGGGCACTGTTGTTGCAAGTGTTTGGCAGTGGTGGCATCTACTTCACATACTAATTGGCTTGTAGTGGTGTGGGGTAGAGCAAATTCCTGTAGCTTATGTACAGTGATTTGAAAAAGTGTTTTGTACTCTAAAACAGCCACGCAGTGTATACTTAGATTTCAGATCACAATTGTTTTATTTCTTTTGTTAGCTTAGTGTTAGGGTGAGCAGGCAGCATTTCAGCAGAAGAGTATGGAAAGCTGATAAGAAGCCAGTTGGCGGAGATGTGCTAGGCTAGGGGACTGGTGCGTGGAAACCTGACTACAGCAAACCTGATTGCAGCCTTGGTTGCAGCTGCATCAGAAAACAGCAGCCTGGAGGACAATCAGACTGACAGTGGAGATACAATATCCTCAGAGAATGGACAGCTCAACCTTTCTGCAGTAGACCTAACAATCCAGCTGGAGCTAAAGAGACTTGAGTTGGAGGCCAGGCATATGGAACTAGAAGCAGCTGAGAAAATGTGGAGTCCACAAGCTGAGGAAAATGAATGGCAGAGGAGGCATGAGAGGGAAATGCTGACTCTTCGCCAGAGTCATGGAGGTAATGGGGAAGGGAGTAACCAGATCCCAGAAGCACAAAAGGTCAGTAAATGTCTTCCACAGTTTAAAGAGGGGGATAATTTTGATAGCTTCATTCATATGTTTGAGCGGGTATGTAAATAGTATGAAGTTAACCAAAGGCTCTGGGTACAGTTCCTGACCCCCTTACTCCATGGTAAAGCTGTAACCTCTTTAGCAAAAATGCATGACACTGTCTTTTGATTATACTGCTGAAAAAAGACATTTATTAGAATGTTTTAAGCTAACACCTGAAATGTATAGGAAAAAGTTTTGTGAGCATAGATGCAAGGCAGATGAAAATGCATGTGAATATGTTGCTGAACTGAGCACTTACTTTCATAGCTGGGTGAGTGGATGTCAAGTCACCACTTTTTAAAGGCTGGCAGACCTTTTGGTAAGGGAACAAGCCTTTAGCACTATACATGAGGACATGAGGATCTGGTTAGCTGATAGACAGCGTGCTACTTCAGAGGAGTTGGGGAAGAAGGGAGACCTATACCTAGCAAGCAGGGCAGCCCTGCACAGGAAAGGGACCCCAGTACTGCTCATGGGACTAAAGGAACCAATGGTGGGCAGCACAGACTACCCCAACAGAATCCACCAGTAGCAGGGGAAGCCACTAGTCCAGATACATGTCCAGGAGCTAGGGTTAAATGTTCTGAATGCAACCAGTGGGGCCATGTGGCATACAGGTGTCCACGGAGGCAAGGTGGGGAACCAAAGGTGAGGGAGCCAGTAAGTGGGAAAGACAAAATGCCAACAGTAGGATGTCTTGAGACAACAGGGGTAAGGAACTACCATCCTGCAGATGTCCTGAGAGGGAAGGATTTGGATGAGGCAGTACCATGTACTTATGCAGTTACATGCAGTAAGGCTAGGAGACAATTGTGTGGGTCTGGAAGCCTGGGGGAGACCAGAGGATGCCAGACTTCCTGTGGAAGGGGAGCTGGGAAGGGTTGCAAGGAGAGAATTGAGACAGGCTCAGCTCTCAGACCCTACATTGCAAGGCCTGAGGCAGGTAGCTAGGGAGACACCTGATTCTCAAGGGAAGGGGGAATCTGCATACTGGGACAAAGAGTTACTATACAGAGAAGGTGAGAGAGTACAGCAGTTGGTAGTGCCTAGATCTTATCATCTGGTGCTTCTAGCCATAGCCCATGATATTCCCTGTGCAGGTCATATGGGCATAAAACATACAAAGAGGCGTATTATGCAAAACTCCTATTGGCCTGGAATTTCCAGGGATGTGACAGGGTACTGCAGGACCTGTGAGCAATGCCAAAAGTTAGGCAAGGCAGAAGACAAGGTGAGAGCTCCTTTGATGACTTTGCCTGTGATTGAGGAGCCATTTCAGAGGGTAGCTATGGATATTGTGGGTCCTCTCAGTACCCCAAGTTCCATGGGGAAAAATATATCCTAGTGATTGTAGATTATGCTACACGATACCCTGAGGTAGTGGCTTTGTCCTCCATTGAGGTCGAGATGGTGGCAACTGCTTTGCTAGAGAATTTCAGCAGGGTAGGTTTCCCAAAGGAAATACTGTCTGACAGAGCTGCCAATTTTATGTCAGACCTGCTGGCTTGTCTGTGGAAGTCCTGTGGGGTGAAGCACATGATGACTACCCCCTACCATCCCCAGACTAATGGTCTTGTTGAGAGGTTAAACTCTACAATCAAGTCCATGCTACAGGCATTTGCACATTAGTTTAAGAAGGAGTGGGACAAATATTTGCTCCATCTGTTGTTTACTTACAGAGAGGTTCCCCAGGAATCCACAGGTTTTTCACCCTTGGAGTTGCTGTATGGGCATAGGGTGAGGGGACCTCTAGATTTGATTTGAGATGAGTGGGAAGGTGAATGTGAGTCTCACAAGGAATCTGTTGTGGCATATGTCCTGAACTTCAGACCAAGGCTCAGGGAACTCATGGGCCTGGCCCAGGAGAACCTGGCAGAAGCTCAACAACAGAAAAAGGTGTGGTATGACAGGAATGCCTGAGCTAGAGAGTATGCCATATGGCAGCAGGTGATGGTTCTCTTTCCTGTCAGACACAACAAGTTGCAAGCAGCTTGGGAGGGATCCTACAAGGTGGTAAGAAAGGTAAGTGATGTTAACTACATGGTGGAAGTGCTAAGCAGACAGCAGGGGCAAAAACTGTACCATGTTAACATGATGAAACCTTACCATGATAGGGAGGCCCTTGTGCTGAGCATTTGCATTGGATTGCAGGAGGAATCTGAGGGAGATCTGGTGACTGATCTCCTCAGTGAGGCTCGGGCTGACACCTCAGTGCAAGGGGTAGCAATATCCCAACAGCTATCGTCTACCCAGGTTTGAGAAATCCGAGCAGTGTTGCAGGAATTTGGGGACGTGTTCACTAGGAAACCAGGGTGCAACCACGTGGTGCAGCACCAGGTATATACAGGACCGCAAAGGCCTATAAGGCAGGCCCCTTATAGGGTGACTGAGAGTGTCAACCAGATTCTGAGGGAGGAAGTACAGGAGATGTTGGAACTAGGGGTGATTCAAGAGTCCAACTGTCCCTGGGCCTCACCAGTAGTGTTGGTGCCAAAGATGGATGGCAGCAACATATTCTGTGTGGATTACAGGAAATTAAATAGTCACACAGAGTCAGATGCTTACCCCATGCCTAGGACAGATGAGGCCCTAGAGCAGCTGGGTGGGGCTAAGTATCTTACAACCATTGATCTTACCAAGGGTTACTGGCAGGTGCCCTTGACTCCCAGTGCTAGAGAGAAGTCAGCCTTTGTGACTCCTTTTGGCTTGTAAAGATGCCCTTTGGGATGAAGAATGCCCCAGCAACTTTCCGGAGGCTGGTAGATCATATCTTAGCAGGAGCAGGAGGGTATGCCCTTGCTTACATGGATAATATTGCTATCTACAGCCATTCCTGGCAAGAGCACCTTCAGCATGTCAGGGAGGTACTGGGCAGACTACAGAGGACAGGGTTGACCATTAAGCCAAGCAAATGTCAGGTGGGTATGGCAGAGGTCTCCTACCTAGGACATAGGGTGGGGAGTGGTAGGATAAGGCCAGAACCTGCCAAAGTGGAAGCTATTCAGGCATGGCCTGCACCTGTTACCAAAAAGCATGTGAGGACATTCTTAGGGACAGCAGGGTACTACAGAAAGTTAATTTCCACTTATAGTACCATAGCTGCTCCCCTCACAGAACTGAAAAGGAAGAGCAGGCCAGATATGGTAGTGTGGACCCCAGCATGTGAACAGGCATTTCAGAAGCTTAAGGAAGATTTGGGAGGACCCCCTGTGTTAGCCAGTCTAGACTATAACAAAAAATTTGTTGTGCAGGTGGATGCTTCCAACTATGGGGTTGGGGGGGTGTACTTAGCCAGATTTCTTCAGAGCAAGAAGAGCACCCAGTGGTTTATCTCAGTCATAGGCTCCAACCCAGGGAGGAATGATATGCAGTGGTATCAAAAGGAATGTCTAGCCATAGTGTGTGCACTACAAAAACTTTAACCTTATCTGCATGGAAGAAAATTCACTGTGATGACAGTTTACAACCCTCTAACATGGTTAAACAGAGCCAGTCAGCAAAATGCCAAGTTGTTAAGATGGAGTATGGGGTTGCAAGCATATATGTCAGTGCAGCACCACAGTGGGAGTAGCAATGCCAATGCAGATGAGCTGTCAAGGCAGGGAATGGAGTGAGGTACACCCAGATAGACCTGACACTCTCAAGCGATGTTTCTCAAGGGGCATTTAAAAAACTTGCTTGATTTCCCCGAGGGGGGGAGAGTTGTGATGACTGGGGAGAGATGGGTGAAGGCTGCCAGCCTAGTCAAATAGAATTTGATACATAATTCTATCAACTGTATAAATACATGTAAAATACAGGTTTGTGTTTTTAAATGAAAGAGAACACTGTAAAATGTGAACTTCAAGATTGTTGCAACATTGCCATCTGCTGTAAGGAAAACCAAGCCAAGTATCTCATATGTGTCTTGTAAAGTTGAAAAGATCTTATGAATGTCTTTAATGTTTTACAAGTCGGTTCCAGTGTATCTGGATGAAGGTTTCATGCCCATTGTTTTAAGGCTATAGTTTATAACCAGAATTTAGATGTGGAAGGTGCTTTATTGCTGTATTTTCTGCTAGAATGTATATGTGAAATGCCTTGTATTGTTGTAAGTTTCTGAGTAGGTGTTAGATTGTTAAATAATGCAGTTTGTGACCTGAGAACTCAGACCAGCTGTTAAGATGATGCAATATGAATACTAGGAAAACCTAAGTGTCAAAAATGATGTAAATTTGGAAGGGCATTAGAGACATGTTTGTTAGTAATATTGAAATACTATTTCTCACAAGAGACTGAAAGCATTTTGATCTTGATATCCAACTTATCAGCACTCTGTTTTGTAACATGTAAATCTAGCACTGTGATTTCTTATAGGAATAGTTAAAGCTAGTAAAGATTAATTAGATACTTTTCTTTGAAATCAGACCTTTCCTATTGTATTATTTTAAGGTTATGTGTGTTCTCTGAACTCGTAGATATCTCTGTGGTGTAGTAGTTTTGTCTTGTGTTTTAATTATTTATTATTAAATATTTTTAAAACCTTCTACCTGTGGCTGATTTGTGTAGAGATAAGCTCTAGAGTACATTGCATATTTATAGAGGTTATTGTAATAGGCCACTCTAAAGTAAGCCTTGACTGTTAGTCATACTACCATTTGATAATAATATTGCACAGTAATAATTGGACACCCTTTAAGGGCCTTTTAGTTGCTGATATTATTAGTTGGGTGGTGGCAGTAATTACTAACGTATAGTTTGGGTAAAGGAGCACAGATGGAAATTCTGTGTCAGCGTTTCCCAGGAGTGTCTGTGAAGTAGTATAAATACTTATCTCAAAGTGTGTGTGCGTGTTGTGTCAGCTACTTGGGCAGGGACATGAAGCACTGGTTGGACAGAGAGGGTACTGGAGGTTTTAGCTTGCCCAGCAAGGCTGAGACCTGGACCCTATAGCTGTGCCAGTAGGGAGTCTTATTGGGGACCTGATGAGCAAGGGAGCAACCAGCCCCAGACTGACTGTGATCTCTGTGTGCACTTAAGGGAAATTGTACTTTACTGTGTGTATTAGTTATCCTTTCTTCTTCTTAGAGATGACCTCTCTGGTGTTGGTGGTGAGGACTGAGGGTCCTTGATTGCTGGGCCAGGGCACGGTCATCACAGGCTGTACACATATCGATGAGCAAAGTACGTTCATGCTATGGGAACATCTTTATTAGCTAATGAATGATTTATTTGGTAGTCCTTTTCCAATTAATAGAACCAAAAATATATATTTAGATTATGTATAACACAAAATAACTGTAAATATGAAATAAAATTACAGAATATCTATATCTATATCTATATCTATATATATATATATATATATATATATATATATATATATATTATGTGTGTGTGTGTGTGTGTGTGTGTGTGTGTGTGTGTGTGTGTGTGTGTGTTTATTTTTAATGATGTTATATAACACATATATGTATATATATATATATATATATATATATATATATATATATATATATATATATATATATATATATATATATATATATATATATATATATATATTTATATGTATGTATACATATCTGTAGATAACACACACATACACACACAAGCAGATACTCAGTAATATTTCATTATGTTATAGTTCCCGGTAGAATGCAGACTCATCCGAGGCCTATACGTACTTGAGTTATGTACACAAATAAAAGATAATTGTGCACACATTACACTGCATATAGATACGCAAAAGGTAATGAAAGACAGCCTTATGTTAGTCATACAAAACAACATAGCTTTCTATACTTAGCTTCATAGGTTCATTGGTTCATAGGTTGGTACTAGGCTATCAGGCCTAGGGCCTATACAAGCCTAGCAATAACAATTCCCTGGCTATTTCTTCCCACACTATTTACTTCCCTGGACCCCTGTCTAGCAGGGCAACTGATGTGATCCCTTGGGTGAATTTCCTTTCTCCCATCCAATCGTGAAGGCTCCTTTTGAAGAGGGCCAAAGAGGCACTCTGCTTGACATGTATAGGAAATCTATTGCAGAGTCTGGGGAGTCTCTGGGTCAGGAACCTATCCCTCCAGCATGCTTTGTTTATTGTGATGACAAGGTTTAGATCCCTGGAGTGTGTGGCTCTGAGGGATTGGGATTTCTTTAAGTGTAGCATGCCCAACAGCTCTGGGTTTGACATAGCCTTGTATGTTAAGCAGAGATCGCCTCTGAGTAGACGATATGCGACAAGAATATAGCTGGAGTTTTTTAAGGTGGTCAGCATAGGGCATCTGCTTTAGGCCTGTGATTTTTTTAGAGAGGTATTTCTGCGGCCTTTCCAGTTGTTGCAGATGTCTTGAGAGGTACATACCAAACGGGGCATTGTATTCTATAATGGGTCTAATGAGGGATGAGTACAGTGGGACAATGATCTCCTTTTTCTGGAAGAAAAGCCCTTAGTGATGAGGTGTGCCACATAGAAGGATTTCCTGACTGCTGTGGTGATGTGGTTATCGAAGGTGAGGCCACTGTCCACCTGTGTCCCTAAGTCTCTTATCACACTTTCAGTGTTTAGTGTACTGCCACCTATATGGTAATTCACAGGTACATGTTTTTTTCCAAAGGAGATAACTATACATTTCTTGGCATTGAGCTTGAGCCCATGGCTCTGGCACCAAGCATCTGTTTCTGTAAGGCCCTTTTGTAGAGTATCCACATCATTTGGCGATTCAATAATGGCTCCTAGTTTGCAGTCATCTGCGAACTTTGTTATCCAGAGTTCATTAGTGTTGGCCTGTACTTCAGAGAAGTAGATGCCAAACAAGAGTGGTCCCAGGACTGAACCCTGAGGTACTCCACTTGTCACTTGTCTGGAGCTGGATTTGGAGTTGGCTACTTTTACAGTGTGGGTTCTTTCAATAAGCCAGTTAGCAACCCATTGGGTGATGTAGGGATTAATGCCCAGCTTAGTAAGTTTATCTATGATTCCAGAGTGGAGGATGGTGTCAAAGGCCTTGGCAAGGTCTAGATAGGCTGTGAGGACCACCTTACCCTTGTCCATGGCTCTGGATACTGATTTGAAGAAGTCAATCAGGTTCAGGAGACAAGATTGTCCCTTCACAAACCCAAACTGGGTGGGGTCCAGTGTTTAAAGGTTGCCAATGTCTTTGTTTATAAGTTCCATGATAATACGCTCCATGGCCTTGCAGATAAGGCTTGTCTGGCTGATGAGACAGTAGTTTCCGGGATCCATGGTGGATCCCCCCTTGTGGACTGGGATAACTGTAGCTCTGCGCCACAAAGTGGGCATGAAACCTGAGGTGAGGCTATGATTAAACATGACACTCAGGTGAGGTGCCAGTTCATATTGTAGTTCATGTAGTACACAGCCCGGGATATCATCTGGTCCCACGGATGCTGTATTCTTAGCTTTGGAGAGTGCGTTTTTTACCTGTGTGGCTGTTATTACTGGAATTTGGCAATCTTCCTGTATTGAGATGGGCAATTTAGGGGGTGAGAGGAAGGTGAAGTTGGCACTGAATCGATCTGACAGGATATTGGCAATATCCTTGGGATCAGTATATTTAATGCCATTCTGTTTTAGCTCAGAGCAGATCTGAGCATTGCCATTTAGATTCTTGACATAGATATAGAATGCCTTGTAGTTGTCTTTGGAATTTTTGGCAATTTTATTTTCATAACTAGCTTTGGAGGATTTTATGAGGGATCTCAGTTTCTTACTGAGGCTGGTAAGGAAGTTGTTTGCATCCTGGGATTTTCCTCTTCTCTGCAACGGTTTCTTCCTTTAGTTGTAAAGTTTGTTTATGGCAGCGGACCACCAGATTGGCTTCGTTTTTTGGATGAGAGCATCTTGGTTCTATTTGGGATGGCAAGATTCATGCATGAGCGGATGTGCTCGTACAGTGCCTTAGTGTAGGATTCAGCAGTTGAACTTTCAGTTCCCGTCTGCATGGGTGTCATGAAGTTTGTCACTTCTGACTTGAGTAGCATGAAGTTGGCTTTGGAGAAGTTTTTTATGGAGGATTTCTTACTAGGGAGTGGGGGTGGGATGTGGATGTTACGGGTGATTATCTTATGGTCAGTCCTGACTAACGAGGGGGTGACCATAGGTATGGAGCATTGATTTCCCATGTTGGTAATGACCAGGTCTAGGATATTGGAGCCCCTGGTGGGACTATGCATTAGTTGATCCAGGGCATTGGAATTTATGAATTCCAAGAACCGTTGGGCAAAGGTGTTGGTACATGAGTAGTTTTCCCAGTTAATGGCAGGGTAGTTAAAATCACCCAGTATTAGCATGTTTGGTTCTATCTTAATATTTTCCAGTATGTTTAGAAAGGTGTAGTGAGAATCTTGGGGTATGGTGGGGGATCTGTAGCTAGCTACAATTTGGATTGCAGTCTTACCTAGTGTTAGTTGCACCTGGAGAATTTCATACGCATTGTGTTGGGCAACTAGCCTGGTGGTGTGAATATACTTGGTGAATACTGACACTTATTTTCTTATATATGTTACATAAACTAAATCAGTATTGTATGTCTGTTATTTTCAAGCAATACATGTACATTATTATGCCTACTATGACATTTCAGTAATGACAAAGCTGCATCAATAAATCTGACATGTAACTGTCTGAAAAATATAAAACAGCATGTCTTTCAGATTTCAACCAATAAGTCTAATAATTAAGAGTCTAAGATGGCCAAAGACTTCTACTTGCGCCAAATCAGTCCCATCTCTAATTAACGATACTAACACAGAGTTCATACAAGAGTGGAGAATAAGGAAAAAACTCCTTAACTGACTAATTGCAACATTCTAGCAATTGCCAATAACCAAAGCAGTACTCCTTTCCCCCAAACACACACACACAGGCACATACATTCTCACACATTTATGCATTCACCCATGCAACACATACACATGCTTCCATTTTCACATACACAAATAGACATTCAAGCACACATGCAGGTGATGTATGTTTACTTTCTTCTACATACATCGACCAAATCAGTTTGAAGTAATTTAGAACAAAGTTAAAATTAACAATCTGCATTATGGCTAAATTAATAACTTCTTATCTATTTGTCTATCTATGTGTCTATAAAAACGGTTAAAAAGGTCATACAGACAAACCGTTCAGTAAAAACTGCTAGAAGCACCCAGCCAAGCCAGAGTCTTCACTATGTAATAAATTAAACCTTCTGTAGTGGAAGCGCATGGTGTATTTGCAAATAACCTGAAAAGACAAATCCGTTTTTCAGCTATATGGCTTCTGAATGTCCATGACATTTGACTTACAATTTTTACATCTTGATACTTTATAAGTACTTTCAGGCCAATAAAGCTATATCTTTATTTTGGCTTTATTTGCCTCCATCTATCCATAAAATTGTAAAAAGCAAAAAAGTAAAAAGTCATGGGTATACAAACACATATAGCTGAAACACTAGCATGTCCATAATGGGTTATTTACATATATACCGTGGGCTTGCAGTACAGGATTTCTAAGGTATTATATAGTGATGACTCTAGTTGGGCTAGAGTGACATTTCTTCGAGTTTGTTTTAATAATGTTTAATATATATATATATATATATATATATATATATATATATATATATATATATATATATATATATATATATATATATATATATATATATATATATATATATATATATATATATATATATATATATATATATATATATATATATATATATATATATATATATATATATATATATATATATATATATATATATATATATATATATATATATATATATATGTGTGTGTGTGTGTGTGTGTGTGTGTTGTACTGTAATTACTGGTTAGGCGCACACAAGAAACTGGCAGATTGTTGCCTGACATGTGGCCTAAAACTACTTTATACAGGTATAGAAAATGTTTACTAGTGTTTGTATTTGCTCATGTACTGCAAAAAGATATGTACTGATGGTATTTCCGGTTCACTTACATACACATAGTCTAAGAGGAATTGATTCTGCAAGGGTCTCTCAGTGCAGGGACAGTTTTAACACCTCTGCAGTAGTGTGGGGGGGGACTCTCAATTCCTCTTGAACTACAAAATAAAACACTGAATGAAGGCTAGCAGTTTAGTTACTTTTCTGGCTGTAGCTGGATAACTTCTAAGTATAGTGTAAAAAAAAGTAATGTGCTATGTCATTTTGATGCTTGCTCCAGTTGATTATTGTTTTTTTAAGTTGTGGGATTGGTACGGGGTCATCTCCATGGTTTTGGGCCTTTGCGTCACTTCATCTTGTGGTTTTGGCTTCTCGATTCTTGTTTTCTCGGGCCATTGGCTTTGCCTTACCATTGCAGGGTGTATTTGGGAAAGGGTAAGTACTGTATTCACATAAGCTCTGTAGCAGCATGCCTTTTCAAGCATAAAGTTTTCAAGCGGATTAGATTCCAGCAGGTGGGGAGCCACAGCACGTTACTATTTCAGGCGGTGTCAGTAAGAGTGAGTAGGTCCTTTTCTGGCAGTTGTTCTGTGCTTAAAGTTCTTCCAGTGTTTTGGGTCATTGTTCTGATTTTATTTATTTATTTGACATTTGTTGACCAGGATAGCCCTCACAATATTTTATTATGTGGCTTACATGGTGGTTACTGTAGTTAACATATCTTTCAGCATTTACAATCTACCAAAAACCGAGCAGTGGGGTGGAGCACAACAGTATAGTTTTTTTCCTCTCCTCTCAGTACTGTTTTGTGGGGCAGAGCTGGGCTGTGCCTTTGTTTTCTTAAGTGCTTGGCTGCTGGCTGGAGGTGGCATACAGGACTGATGGACTGTGTATGAGTGACTAGGGTGCAAGGTTTTGAATCCTTTTCTATCGGGATGTGGGTTGCTGTCGAGGGATGTTTTAGTCATGCTGTCTCTGGTGGGAGGGAGTCAGGGAAGGATGCATTGTGGCAGTAGAGTATAATGACGGCCCTTTGCTCCATTTATCGAGCACGTGCTTTGTGGTCTGGACCATTAAGGGGGTGTGGGGGATATTTAGGATGTGCAGGCCAATGGTTATTTATTTATTGACATTTGTTGACCAGGAAACTCCACTGGGCTTGATTTTCAGTGGAGGCCCGAGGATTGAAAACTCCATATAAATCAAAGGTTTAATACAGAAATATATATAAATACAGAATTAGTACAACATGTATACATAACATAGGGCAGCAGTGCTGGTTATATGTATGTATATATATATATATATATATATATATATATATATATATATATATATATATATATATATATATATATATATATATATATATATATATATATACACATATGTATATCTATATATGCTTATATATATATATATATATATATATATATATATATATATATATATATATATATATTAAAAAACAGTACTACGAGATAAGATTAGGGAGGGACTGGGAGGAGAGAGTGACTCAAATAGCGTCATTTGCTGTGACAACAGGCACATAAATACATTCACTTTTTAATTAGAATTCTCTCTATGCATTCAGATAATCTTTGCCTTTTATCAGTATATGGAGGAGAGGGTGGTTTATTGCTTGCCGGTTACATATGTAATGATAGGTTCATTATTTCATAGGTAGGTACTAGGCTATCGGCCCAAGGGCCTACATAAACCTAGCCAACAAGGTTCCCTGGCTTACGCCACCAAAGAAAGTTATTTTCCTGTGCTACTGTCAAGCAGAGACACAGAAGTGATCCCCGGGGTGGATTTCCTATTTCCCATACACTCATCAAGATTTTTCTGTAAGAGTGTTAATGAAGAACTTTGCTTGACATAGATGGGTAGCCTGTTCCAGAGTATGGGAAGTCTCTGGGACAGGAATCTATCCCTCCAGCATGTCCTGTTTATTGTAGTGACAAGATTTAGGTCCCTAGAGTGTTTAGCTCGGAGGGATTGGGATTTCTTTAGGTGTTGCATGTCCAATATCTCCCACTGGTACAGATTTTTACAGAGTGTCCAGATTTTGTCTCATATTTTGGTTTGTTTCTCATAAAATTGTGGTTTCTGGCTTATAGTTGCTAAATCATGGAAGGTTGATGTTTTTAAATAATGACAGACAAGTTTAGTTTATACTTCTTAATGCAGTACATTTTAACAAAGCCAGACATGATAGGGGGAGTCAAAGGCCTGAAATTTAATCATACAATTACTGTGCACATCTAGCGGTGGGGGTCAAATGCCTGAGAATTGTGACATATTTTAAACATTGCTCTTGTACAGTAATAAAGGTGCCAGAATTATATTTTGGGTCGTGATGCAATTTCTTTCAAAGAAATGAAGTCTGAGACTCAAACGAGGGAGTGGTTGAAGCCATGTGGTGGTTGTGAAGATAGATGCTTGTCGTGTGTCATGGCATGATGGACATTGGCTGTGGAAGCAGGTGGTCATCATGTTGGTGGTTGAGTGGCACATGTGCTCCATCCTGAGCATGGCTCTCAATTTTCTAGATTTCTGCAGAAGGTTCAGATTGTGAATCCTGGCAAAAATGAGGGAAGACACCTGATTGGCAGACTTACTCTCCCACAGAACATTCATGTTTTTCCTGCAGTTGGTTTCAGCCTGGGTATGCCTTTTATGGAGCAGGCATACAGGGGAGTGGTGGGGCTAGCATATCCTTTTGAATGTCTTCTGCCCCATATTTTTTATCCATTTCTCTTAATATTTTGGTTTTGGGTGATTCATTAGGAAATTATGAGGAATAATTTCAGAAAGTAACTGACAGGCAGCAGAGTGTAGACATACCTTTTAACTGTTTCAATCTCCAAAAGGGAAGCACTATCCCTTGTAATGTGGAGTGAATGGGCAAAAGGTGAAATACATATTAAGGGCTTACTAACAACTTTAAATTGGAAAGTCATACAGTTGCAATAGGCTCTGCATTCAGTAGGGGAGGTACATTAATACAGTGATTTGTCCATGACTTTGTTGCTGTTGAGGGAGAGGGAATTAGTAGGCACTTACAGTTGCCATTTATATTACAAATGGAAGAAGTACAGAGTTGCAGCACCTGGTAACCAGAGGGATGTTAACTTGACGAGTGAGAGAGGAGGATGCAGTGAATTTGTCAGCCACTGGAGCAGTATGCAATGAGGTCACAGTTTTCCAGAATACAGCTGAATATGGAGTGATTGTTGGTGTGTTTGTTATGTTTTTTGTCTTTGATTTTGTTTGCTCTTGTCCATCGAGCATCAAGACTGAATCTCATGCTGCATTATTGGTTGCTGGGGACATCACTGGAATGGGTCAGGTTGTAGGAGTATTATCATGGGAGCATACCATTCATCGCAAGGGATGGGTATAATTATTGCACTAAGTAATTGCTTACTGCTGACGGAGATATTAGCTAGGTAATTTGGCCAGGTATTTGTGATCATGCAGAGGGTAGAGAGGTTGTGTCAAGTGCTTTGCTGGTAAGGATTTGCCAGTTATGTTTAAAGGTATAGCTATGGTTATATATATATATCTATATAGGTTGCAGTGAGATTTAGGAAAAGATGATATTACATGAGGTTTCTGTCTTTGGCAACATGTTTTGATTAATGCTGTGTTTCAATTTCTGAGAGGGTAGGGACCACAATGTGAGGTTGCCGTCAATGAAATGGAGGGCAAGATAGGTTTCTGAGGATCAAGAGCCTTGGTGTGATGTAGGGGGGGTGAATTTCTGGATAGGGGTAGTGAAGTTAGGGTTGGAACAGCATTTTGCACCATTACTGACATCTGGGTGGGTTTTTTGGTGCTGTCTTCCTTTAAATGTAAGGGGGTGGATTGGCTTTTTATATGTGTCAGCTTCTTACATGCCACCAAGCTAAGCATAGTTTGATATTCGCTTTGGCAAAGTTGGGGTGTGTGTTCTTTGTGTGTTTAAGGTCATGCATGGGGTTATGTAGGGGTTTATGGGATTTCACAGCAGTTAGAGCAGTAATCATGACCATAGTATCCTGGCAGGGTTCACCTATCTGGTAGGAGAGGTGGTCAGAGTACTTTAGTACTGGGCATTATGGGTGAGTTTTCAGGTACTAGGTAAATGAAGAATCAAGTAACAAATTTGATAGATTCCCTGGAATGCTCAAACTTGGATTAATATGTTCGGCCTGCTGATTTACCTTTTCTCTGTATTTTATTTAGGGATGTTTTTAAATCTTTTGTGAGAGTGGGTGTGGGTCAGCGAATGCTGTTTTGGGTATCGGATGTTTTGCTTTCTAATACTGGTTTTCATTTGTTGGATGGCTTTGTGCTTCACAGTGCTGGTGGTGCATTGGGCAGTTAATGACTGGGGTATGAGTACAGATGTTTTACTAGGGCATGGTTATCTGGTTTTAGAATGGGATCATTGGTTTTACTTATGCAATTGGTTGCTTTGGGTTTTTCTATAATACAGCTTTGGGATAGTGAGAACAGTGTTCCAGTTTGAAGTAGTGAGGTTGGAGTACACTGAATGATGTTTGGCTTTGACCTTTAGGTTTGGTAAAAATTTGATATGGAGGAGGGGGAACAGCCTGGTCAGGGTTGCTCTCTTCTGTTCCCCCTCTGGTGCTGGATGTTCATTTTAATGATTTGGGAAAGAAAAGTGAGCTATTGGAGGCTGTTTGATATATAAAAATAAGTGAGTGGAATGTAAGGACACTGCATATCGGTTGCTTTGTTTAATTCATTAAATGGTAATATGAAGTGAGTGATGGGATGCTGCTTCATAAGTAAGATAAGTGAGCACAGGTAAGGACGCTACTTATTTGATGGATGTGTAACTCAGTTAATGGTAAATGAAGTGAGTGATGGGACGCTGCTTCATAAGTAAAGTAAGCGAGTGGAGATTTGAACGCTGCTTACTGGGTCAGGATGAGTGAGGTAACGCTGTCCTGATTAACATTACATGGATGTTTATGCTGTGATTATAATTAGCTATACTATGCATCAGTTGTAATAAATGCTAGTTAACAAAGTTATGTTTATGGAAGATTAATAAAGGTCATCAAACGTAATTAGGTGTGGTGTGTTTATTGAAGGGTACCAGGACAATACTACATGGTAATAGCAGCATGAAAAAATCTGTGTTTTGAATTTACTGTTTAAATCTCTGGTATGATTCGATAAATCTAATCAAAGCAGAATTGAGGTAAGAGTAACTAAACATATATACACATTTATTTATTTTTTATTTATGAATTTACATTTTATTTACCTGAAAAGTCCATTGGGCCAAAATAAGCCCATTTTCAATAAAGGCCAGGGGAGAAAATCTCCTTATATAGTTTTACAATAGAAATATCAACAAATACACAAGTTATTACACAGTTTAAGGAATAACAGAATCAAAAGAGGCAAAAACAAATAGTAAACAACAACATTAGTGTCATGTGTCCTGACAGAGCATTCTAAGGCAATATAAAAATAACAAATTGACCAAGCATAGTATAAAACATTTGAAGACTGAGTCTCTACAAAACCTTTTTAAGAACTATAAAGTTACAAGGCATATTGGAGTACAAGTCTTACAAGTATCTAAGTATATAAGAAATAATAGGGGATAACTAATGTACGAAAGAGAAAAAGGTAGATAAGAATAGTGGAAATCTAGTATTAGACTGAGCTGAGAGGATGAGGGGTAAGGAAATAAGGGTGAAGTAGAAGGAGTCAGGTAGAGTGAGAGCAGGACCATTCCCAGTGAGAAGAGAGGGGGGAATGGAGCAAAGTCTTAAAGATGGAGTGGTTGTTGGTAGTACAAATACGTGGAGGAAGGGAATTCTATAGTTGTGCTAGGCAGAAGGATAATAGAAGTGTCCCTGGAGTACGTATGGGTTTGTACACTTCCAGGAGATTCTGTTTGTTGGACCTGAGTAATCTATCAGGTTGATTCATTTTAAGAGTAGAGGAGAGGGAGGGGCAATGAGAGAGTTTGAAGATGAGCTTATGGGCATTAGAGAGTTGGATGTAGGAGAGATAGTTAGGCAGTTCCAGCCAATTCAAGGTGTGGAGGGCATTACGGTGGTGAGAGGAGGATTTGGATCTGGTAGCAGACTTTATGATTTTGTTGTAGGAGGAAGACAATTTTGTCTTTAGTGAGGACTGAAGATTAGTAAAGAGAGGGGCTCTATACAGGAGGGAGGGAATAAGGTAGGTGATAGAGAGGATATGCTCGGTTGAGGGAGTAAGATAATGACTGTGATGATAAAACATACCTAGTTTTTGATGATTTTTCTTAATATTAGTTTTTGGTGAATATCAGATTTTTATTGTCCGTCAATGAGGACACCTAAAAGCTTTGTATGGGGACAATTTTGATAGATGTGTTGTTTTGGCTGGATATAGGGAAGGAGTTGTTGTCTATTTTGGTGCATTTAGAATGGGTAAATATCATGATTTTGGATTTACATCCATTGAGTGCTAGGTGATAATTTAACATCCAGGACTTGGTAGAAGAGAAGGCATCTTGAGTTAATTTCATGAGTTTGGGAAGAGATTCAGCACAGCAGATAATTGTAGAGTCATTTGCATATTGTACAAGTTTAGCATTTGGGATACACTGATGGAGGTCATTAATGAAGATGTTAAATAGTAAAGGACCTAGTATAGAACCCTGTAGAATGGCTGTCAGAGTGAGAAGGAAGGAAGTGGTTCAGTTTTTTCCACTTGACAGCTTGCTGTCTATCAGAGAGGTAACTGGAAAGCCAGTTCATAGAGAAGGTAGAAAGACTGAGATGAGAGAATTTGGACAAGTGAATGTTATGTGAAACACTATCAAAAGCCTTAGATAAATCTAGAAGGAGGGTAGATACAATATAGCTGGAGCTGCGCACATGATTGATGGTTTTGATGAAGGAGAGGAGGGCAGTTGTGGTGCTGTGTCTGGGCCTAAATCCATGTTGTGTGTGGGGTCAGCAGCTGATTGTCTAAGAGGTAGGGTAGCGGTTGTAGGTGAATACATTTTTCATGAATTTTAGAGACAGGGGATAGGACGGCTATTGACCAGAAAATGGAGACAGCAGTATCGTTGCCCCCTTTGTGATGGGCAATTATAAAGGCTTTTTCCATAGGAGGGGTACATAGGATTCTTGGATCAAATGATTTATAAGAATGGAGATACGAAAAACTATGCCACTGGCAACTAGCTTGAGGAAGTTAGATAGAAGGTCATCAGGGGAATTTCTGCATGGTTTCAATTTTTGTAGGAGTTTTTTATGGTAATCCAAACAAAAAAAGCCGTAGAGTGGAATGCAGTACTGTTACAAGTCCAATACACGAAAGTGACACAAACCATGGACTTGAAACAGTACTGCATTCCACTCTACGGCTTTTTTTGTTTGGATTACTTGGTTGCTAGTGAAAAGCCGCACTTTCTTAGTTTTTTATGGTAGAGATAGGGATAGGTTTGAGAGTAAAAGGGGGGAGTTGAGTACTTTTGGTGCCTGAGAAGGTTGAGTTAGGGGTGATGGATAGGGTTCTAGATGGCACATTATTTGGGAAAGATGTAGTGAGTTTGACTATTGAGTCTGTGAAGAAGGAGTTAAATTGGGAAGCTAAGGAAAGATCAGAGGTGTTAGGATCTGGGCAGGGGTTGTCTTTTTTACCAGGACTGAGGAGGGTAGAGATATGATTACAGAACTTTTTGGAGTATGATTCTGGTTGCTTTGTAGTATGGAGTAGTAGGATTTCTGGTCAGCGGCAGTGTGCCTTTTTTACTTTATTATGAAGTTGCTTGTATCCGGTCAAGGAGTTGGGGGTTTTATATTTTTGGTCCTGTTTCCATGATTTATCTCAGAGATGCATGAGGGTTGTATTTTCTTTGGTTATCCAAGGGACATTATTGGATTTAACCCTTTTAGTTCTAGGGGGAGCAAAGCTGTTTAGCAGGTTGATGAATGAAGTATTTAAGTAAGTAACAGCATTGTCCAGAGGGAGAGTTTTTAGAGGGTTCCAGTTTATGTGTTTTAAAGAGTCAGAGAAGATTTGAGGGTTAAAGTTTTTCAAGGTACAGGTAGAAATACAGTTATGACATAGATGGAGGGAGGAGGGTGAACAATGTGCAAAGGCAGGGAGATGATCACTGAGGGAGTCAGTCAGAGTACCACTATCAGAGATAATGTGGGTGTTAGAAACAAATATCCAGTCCAGAATGCTACCAGAAGAGTTGACTTTAGAGGGTCTAGTAGGAGACTTGAATAGTTGGATGAAATTACATAGATGTATATATTGAGAGGTTGTGGGAGAGTGTATAGCAGTACAATTAATATTAACGTCACCTAGGAGCATAGTCTTGTTACTTATGTTACCTGACAACCAGGAGAAAATATCCTCTAGAATGGAGATATTGTTACCTGCTGGGATATATAGGGCAGCTATGCATATGTTTTTGTGATTGTTAATCTTTTGGAGGGCCAGGATTAGCTCGGCAGTAGCGAATTGGGGTATGGGCTTAGTATATGGTGTCACTGTTAGGGAAGAAGAGAAAAGTAGGGTTACTCCATCACCTTTCTTTTGGGTTCTGTAATTTCATATGACACTGCAGTTGGGAGGAGTGATTTCAGTGTCTTTTATATGAGGCTTTAGCCATGTTTTAGAGATAGAGAAAATGTCATGGTAGCTGTGGGACAGCCAGGCATGGAAGTTAGGTAGCCTGTTTATAAACTCTGGGCGTTCAGTGTAGCAAATAGTAGAGATTTGTGGGGAGAGGGAGTAGGTGGTAAGGGAGAGTTAGTAAGCTGATTGGCTAAAGGTCCAGGGTTGGGATATATGTCACTAGAAAGAAGGGTAGAGATAAGTTGAAGGAGGAAGGAGAAAAGGTGTTTTAGAATGCTTAGTGTTGGAGTTGAGGTTTAGGAAACAAGTAAGGTCTGGATTGTGAGGGATGGGGGCAGTGTTACTGATGTGAGGAATACATTTTCTGATAAAAAGAAGAAAGTCATTGTAATTGTAAAGATGGGGAGAAATATAGGCTGTGAGGAATGCTTCATGTTTGGGGTATTTTAATGGATGACTTGGACATCAGGGCACAAATAGGAGAAAGACTTATAGTTACATACAGAAGGGGCTCAAACTTAAAAAACCTTCTTGGGAAAGGTTCTAACTACACTAGAACAGCACTAATGTAAGTCTTGCAACTGGTGCCACAAGGTGAAATCGGGTAGCAAATTTACAGTGAATGGTATAGACCATTATGTAAAAGGTAAATATAATTGCTACTCCAAGGCAGTCATCTACATGGCCACATGTGACCAATCCCTAGCATTTTGTGTAGGCAAAACAGAAAGGAAATTTAATGCCAGAATTTATGAACACAACTATGCCATAAGAAAGAAAAATATTGCAAGAGGATGGGGGCATGGCCAAGGATGAACACAGGATAGCAGCATATTTCTTCAGCTCCACCAACTTAACTGCACTGACAGGAAATAATTACTTTAAAAATCAACTAATGAAATAATTTTATTTCTAAATACGTTTGGAATATCAGTTTCTTGAATAATATCTAAAAAAGAAAGAAAATTTCAATAATTTTCCTGTCAGAAATCATCTTGGAAATTTCGATTTCATCACCTCTGTTCAAAATGAGTTCCAGTAAGGCAAAGAGTCAGGATTCCAGCATCAAGAAAGAGCTTCAGTCTTTGATATCTACTATTCAGCAACTAACAACCAAAATGGACAAACTGGATACTAAAATTGATAACTTCATAGAAAAAACTACAAAACAAATGGATTTGTTACATCAAGACTTGCAACAACAGAAGGCTCAGATTACAGGCATAGAAGAGTCTGTTAATGATATGGAGAACAGAATCTAGGAAGAAGAAATTAACATTGAGTTTTTGCTGAAGCAGAACACACTCCTACAATCCAAACTTGATGACCTGGAAAACAGATCTAGACGCAATAATATTAGGGTTTTTGGACTGCCAGAAAATATAGAAGGTAACATTACTTCCTTTTTAAATACTTGGCTTCCCAAAACTTTAGACTTGTCAGAAGCAGTTTCTTTTGGTATTGAAAGAGCCCATAGGTCCTTATCTAATTTTAACTCTAACAAAAAGTATCCTAGATCATATAGTAAGATTTTTATCATCTTATGACAAGGAGATGGTATTAAAATCTGCATGGGCTAAAGCACCTATTAAAATTAATGAGGCAACTGTGCGTTTTGACAATGACTATTCTTCCTTGGTAATAACTAAAAGAAAAGTTTTTTTGCCATTAATAAGAGAGCTTAAGAAAGCACAGTTCAAAACTTACCTTTTATTTCCTGCCAAACTAAAAATCTTTTTACCTGATGGCCCTAGAATTTTTGAAGACTTGCACTCTGCTTTGCTGAATATTAAAAAAATAAGATATTAGATAAAATAGAAGATATGGAATGGGCAAGCCCATCGTTAAAGAGGATGGCAACAGGAACTTCTTGGAAGACTTCAGAGAAGCAAAAAAGACTAAAAAACAAATGACATGTTCTATATATTTTTTTCTTCTCTCTTAATCTCTTCAAATACAGTTACTGCATCTCCAGAAAGCCACAAATATTTTAAAGATTTATTCAAAGTTATTTTTCTGTGTGCAAAGAACTGTTTTTGTTTCATAAATAGTCAAACTCTCTGAGGAACAAATAACATGCTATCAATCAACTTGTATCTCTTTGTGATAAAGAGACATAAGGTTAGTAATTTGATACATTTTCTTTCTTTTCTTGTTTTAAATAATGGCATTCTTTATAAACTATGCATTTAGTGAGGGGTGGGGGAGGGCAAGGAGAGAAGTATGATGTAAAATATGGAAAAAGTGAAATAATAACTTATTAGTTCTTTAAAACTATATAAGCTGTTTAAACACTGTTGCTAAATATTATATCATGATTTTATTGCTTATACATGATTACAAATAATATGTCATGATATAATTGCAAATAATTAGAACTAAAATAGTTGTAAGTAATATGTTTCATGTTTAACTTTATTAATACAAACAGCAAGTAATATTTCTTTGTAGATACTCTTTATAGCTTCCTTTTTTTCTTTCTTCTCTCTCTCTCTCTTTCTTTTTTTTCTCTACTCTCTTCCTTTTCTTTTTTCTCTCTCTCTCTTTCTCTCTTATAAGTACAGTTATATGCTTCTGATAATACTGATATATGTATAAAAGAAGATTTGTATGAGAAAATGAAATGGGGCATATAAAAATAAGTTGTATAATATGTTAAATAACTGTAGGCTTGGTTTCACTGTCATAGAGACTGTAATGACTTGTAAAATACTTCGCGAAGGTTTTGCACTGTTTAGTTTCATTTGTATTATTAAATGAATGTCAGTCACTTGTATTTACTAAAATTCCCGCCAGAATGTTAAGGGAGACAATTTGGGATGTGGGTTACCTCGTGAATAGTGTCCTCGAGTTGTTTTAAAAGCTTCAACACTCAGAATACACGCAGAGAAGCTGAATGCAGTCATTTTGAACTTTGACCCCTGATTTCACACTGACACATCGCAGATTCAAGAAGAACACTGTTCCAGGAAGTAGAACTGCTGTAAATGCGACTTTGTGATGAAAAGCGAACTTTATGACATCTAAATGTGAGTTATTCTTTATAACAACTTACTTATTTAAGATGTAATTTATAAAATATGAAAGTTATAATGATTTTAAATGATTCAGTATGCTATAGTAAGCAAGTGAGATATTTTAGAAGGCATAGAAGGTAAAACATATATACACATGTTTTTAAAAGCTTACATGACTGCAACATATTATTGTATATAAATACTTATGATTTAAACATATATAATGTTATAAATCATTTGACTTATCTAATTGACAAGCACAAGTATCATTATGATTATATCTTAGAAGAAACTGTCATGTGACATATTTTAAAGCAGCAGTTCGGATATATAAAATACAGATGGCTTTCTTCACAATGATTTATGTATAACTAGGAATTTACATTGCTGTGCAGTATGACTTGTAAACATATGTATGATTATAAATATTTTATTTACTGGCAATAATAAGTATGAGAAGAAAGCTTTGATGCAAGTAATTTAAAGTTTTTAAAACTGTTAACTGCATTTCTATGGCAGAAAGTAGGAATACCCTAATATATGTAATGTCTGAACCATTATAGCCTAAGTTATTGAATCCAAATGAACATAAGAACTTATTTTTACAAACTTTTAATAAACTAATATATAGATATGTCCCTTTTTTCTCTCTCTCTCTCTCTCTCTCTCTTCCTTTCTCTCTCTCTCTCTTCTCGATTCCCATTATCAAGTTTATTAGAATGCTATTTTGATTATGAGTGTATTTTACAAAATAGATGTACATAGTAATATGAGCTGTTTCTAAATGTTCTTATTTGTTTATATGAAGCTGATTTATGAATTGTTTAGCTTTGTCTTACTAGATAATCTAATTAAATGAGGTTAACTTTAGTTAATAATAGTATTGAATTGATATGGTGGCAGCTGAGGTACTGCTGCTTAGGATAGGGGGATAACTTGAGTGGTATGTGCTACTCAAAGTTGGAGTTCTTAACTCCAGGCTGGGTGCAATGTTTAATCCTAATATTATTTTCACCTGTTTATTGTTGTTTGTATATAGTTCTGACATCCACAATACATTTTATAAACTTATTGTCACTACAAATAAAAGTGAAGCTTATACAAAATCCCATAAGATTTTCAATAAATACAGCTATAATTAATGGTACACCTAAAGGAGGAGGTATACTATCATTTATTTTGTTAATTGTTATTCTGATTATATGTTTTATATGTTTATAAAAGCTAAATGATTTCTCTAAAAGGAATTTCTTTAAACATTAATGGACTGAATAACCCAAGTAAAAGGGCAAGTTTAATGAGATACATTAATTTGCATATGGCCAACTTAGTATTCCTTCAAGAAACACATCTCCTGATAAAGGATATTGATAAATTAGCCACTAATAAATATACAGTCTTGGTTAGTTCAGAACACACTCAGAAAAAAAGAGGAGTGGCTATTTTATGGAATAAAAGTTTGCCCATACCTAAAACTATTAAGTCTTATAAAGATGATAAAGGAATGTTTTGTATGGTTACAATACAGATTAATGGAAATACATATACATTAATCAATGTATATTGGATACCAGGAATTGGCATTAATACAGAGAAACACCATATCAATAAGATCATATCATTTTCTACAGGAGATATTATTTTAGCAGGTGACTTTAATTGTACCCTACATGAAAAAGATACTACTACTATAGGAAAAAGGAAAATTACATCTAATGCAAAACATTTAAAGGATTTTGTTAATTTATATCATTTGAATGATATTAATAATCAGATAGATTCAAAATCATTACCATACACTTTTTTTCTAACAGATATAAAACTTATTCAAAAATAGATAGAGTCTTTATTTCTAACTAGATGGTTACAGACTTAATTAATTCTAAAATCATTTTGTGTCCTATATCAGATCATAATTCAATTGTCTTTGAGTTTATGATAAAAAGTACTTACAATGTTCAGATCAAAAGGATACCAGCATACTTAACTCAACTAAAAGACTATAAAGATTATATACTTTCAGAAGTGCAACATTTTTTAGACTTAAACAATACACCTGAAGTCTCCATTGTTTATGTTTGGGATGCTTTAAAATCGTATTTATAGGGACAAAGTATCAGATGGCATAATAATAAAAGGAAATCATGGGACAAGGAATTACTAGATATTCAAAGCAAATTAGACTCATACAAACATAATAATAAAGAAAATATTATGGACAAAAAGTCATTGAAGAAATAAATAAATTAAATGAGAAATACAAATAAATTTTAACTCATAAAGTTAAAATAACATTAGAGAAATATAAGTTTTTGTCTTACTCAATAAGTCCCAAATACTTACATAGACTTAAAAATAAAACAAAAAGGTTGAATAAACAAAATCATATCAAAGAAATTTTCTCTCCATGGAAAAAGAAGAATGTTTCTAGTTTACCAGAAATATTAGATGAATTTAGAAATTACTTTCACAAAATTAATCATAATAACATTAACATGGAGCCTAAAGATAAAATAAAGAAATTTATAACTACAAACATGAACAAAAAACTTAATAAACAACAGACTAAACTAATGGATAAAAATATTTAATATACAGAGGTTATTACATAAATAAATAAGCTTAAATCAAACAAAGCACCAGGTAATGATGGTATTATACCAGAGATCTATAAAATTCTTCCCAAAAGTACTTACTCATTAATACATAAGGTTTTTATTTTAGCCCAAAATGAGTTAACAACTCCCCCATCTTGGCAATACACATTTATTTCACCAATTTTAAAACCCAATAAAGACCCAACCAGATGCACTTCATATAGACCTATTTTATTACTTAATGTTGACTATAAAATGTTTATGAGTATTTTTGATGATAGATTAAAGACAATCATCCCAGGCATTATAGATATAGACCAGACAGGCTTTATTGTGAATAGAAATACTTTTGATAATATAAGGAGAACTTTAACTTTAATTGATTTTGGAAATAGGAAAAAGAAAGATTTAACACTTATTAGTCTCGATATAAGTTCAGCATTTGATTCAGTAAGTTGGGACTACTTGTTTACCTTACTGAAGTGCACAAACTTCTCAGATGCATTTGTAAATCTAATTGAACATCTATATAAAGGAGCATTGGCTTACATTAAGATAGGAACATATGTCTCACAAAAATACCCATTTTAAAAGGTACAAAACAAGGGTGTCCACTCTCCACTATTATTTACTTTAATAATGGAGGCTTGGGCTAATTTGATCAGAAACAGTACTGATATAGAAGGATTTGATATAGATGAAAATACAATATCTAAAATTCAACTTTTTGCAGATGATGTTCTAATTACATCAGCTGGATCTAACTCTTCTATGCAGTCCTTATTTGATAAAATGATGAATTTTAAAAATATCTCTGGTTTAATATTCAATGAAGAAAAAACTAAAATATTACCAATATACACACGAAAAAATGTCCTCATTAATGATTTTAACAAATATATACCCAACTCAGGTCAGATAACTTACTTAGGTATAATATTAACTAAAGATATCAAATCTATTATACATAATAATTATAGTACCTGTCTTCTTAATATACAAAATCTTTTCAATAGCTGGAACAATATGTTTTTTACCATGGAAGAGAGACTCACAATTATTAAAATGATAGTATTCCCTAAGATATTATACTTAATACAATCAATAATACTCCCACCTACAAAAATAATTATTAAGAAATTGAATTCACTAATGTTAAATTTCTTATGGGCACCTAATAGACCTAGGATTGCATTAAAGAAACATACTAATAGCTGGTCTCAAGGGGGCATTTCATTTCCAGACTTTAATCTATATACTATCTCTTCTATTATAAAAGTTATTACTTTGTTAATCGATCAGCCATATGTTGCAAGATGGAAAGATTACTGGGAACTAATTAGCATTCACTTCATGAAAATCTCTTTAATACATAAAAATATTATTGTAAATAACCCCATGTTATGGTTACTAAAAGAATTTTGTACTTCATCCATTACACCAAAATATGTAGTTGGTTACCCATTAAACATTATTATCAGTTATCGTAATTTTATATTCATGCATCCTAAGTATAAGGAATGGAATTTTATTCTATTCCCTATAATGTATGCACAAGGTATGCTTTTGTCAACCACCTCTGAAAGAACTCTTTTAGTCACAGAGAATGATCTAAAGTATTGGTATCAGTTGCTGTCTGATAATAAAGTAAAAAATGTCCACTTCTTAAAGCAAGAATTTGATTTGAGAGAAACATGTTGGTTAGAAATTCAGACTTTTAGACAACATCTTATTAATAAAATTGATTTAATGTCTTTAACAGTTAAAGAATCTGTTCCAATACTGATTGATTACTTGATATTAAATTTACAACATAGAGTTTCTGATAAAGGTAAGCTCTCATACATACATAAAATTATCAGAGAAGAAACTCATTACAGTTCAGATACCTATTGGAATTATTTCATTTCCATTAATGGTGAATCACCAAAACAACAAGATAAACAATATATATTGGAATCTGCTTATAAAACTACTTCTTCCATTAATTGGAGACTTTTTACTTGGAAATTTTTACATAGATCCTTCTATACACCTTTAATGATGAATAAAATAAATAATAAAGACAACTTATGTAAAAGATGTAATGTAGAAATAAATGCTGATTGGGCACATATGTTTTATGACTGTATAAAATTGAAGGAATATTGGAAGTTAATCAATGATTTTTTGCAGGCCCTTTTCACAGATAATTTCATTGTTTCTAAATCACTTATATTATTTAACACACCTGTTCCTAAAAGTATTAAAAAAGTTAAACTTCCCTTATTATGGTCTATTCTAGCAGTGGCGAGAAAAATAATAACCAGAAATTGGATTTCAGATACCCCTCCTTCATTTAATGAATTTAAAAATGTTATGACTGAAGTGTGTCATATGGAATTGATGACAATAAAATCAAGAACTACTAGAAAAACATCTTATTATATTATATGGGATACTTTACAAAACCTGTTAAAAAAATCTTAGTCTCAATAGCATGATATTATAGTTTAATCAATTGATTTGATTTGTAGTGGATGTCTTTGTAAACACTTTGGTTATTTTATTGAATGTTATAACTATTTCTATTTTAATTGCTTGTATAAAATTGTTATGATATTTATATTGTATGTTAAAAACAATAAACTTGTTTAAAAAAAAAAAAAGAAAGAAAAATATTAACAAAGCATTAGCGAGGCATATTCAAGACAACACTGGCCACAATTTCACATTTATAGCAATAGACCATGTAGACATTAGTAACAAAAAGCCTTGGGGACTTCAGTTAGAGTTAAAGGAGTTAAGGTGGCAAATCTTACTACAGGCAGATAGTTGGCCAGGGATAAATGACAGAATGTCTGTCTCTCCTGTATTGAAATTAAAAGCCCTAGAAAGGAACAAAATACCTTAAAACATTTGTTAAGCACAAGCACTTGTGTATGTATTTTGCATGGGTAACATTTTAGCATTATGTGAACATGTAATATGAGATTTTTAAAAATGACTTTGGTTTTAATTTTATTGTATTTATAACCATTTATGACACAAGTATGAGACTAGTAATTTATCTTTTAATCACAAGTTTTAGTTGTATTTAAGATGCAACAGTTTTAACTGTAGTACAGTCATCAAAGGGTTAATTAATGTTCTATTTCAGTGTTACTTAGCTAGCTGCCTCTCTTTGCTTACCCAGAGTGTTTTTTTATATGTATATAAATGGTTGTCTTACATTTTAATGGTGTCTGATGAAGTTAACACTTGTTTAACAAAAGCGCTCATGTTTTATTTGTTTTTCTTGTGGATTTGTATCATTAAATACACCTTTGGTATATATCACCAGAGAGATTTGTGCCTGTGAAACTCTGCCTGCCAGCATTTTTATTTATTTATCATGTTTGGGGTATGTAAAAGTTGTGTGAAAAGGGTGGGATGAGGGATATTAGGGAGACTGGTGAGGTGGTGAAGGCAGTGGATGAGAGGAAGAAATATTAAGGATAAAGTTAGTGCAGGCTTGAGTAGCATAATAGTTTTATGGGTGATTATTAAGAGTGGGGAAGAGAGGTATTATTTGTAGGGATTGATAGTGGTACAATTGGTTTGTGGTGCTAGGTAGAATGGCTACAGTAGTAGGGGGGTGGGACATTTGTAGTGGAGGGAGAGATTACTAGATCGGGGAGGCTAAGGGAGATTAAGATGTGTAGGTGGATGGGGACAGTTTTGATAGGGTGATTCAGGAGTGGGAGGGGTTATGTACACAATAGAACAGCCTCTTTATAAGTAATAATAGTATATTATTCTGTGATTTAAAAATGCTAGCTTTATAATCCACCTACAATTCTTCACTACCACCCCTCACAAGTACACTATAGGAATACAAGCAACATTCCACTTCTCTGGGATGACAAAGAAAACACAAGCTAGCTTCAAACATTACTTGTGTGACATAATTGAGCTAATCTTAATTCTTTTTTCTTTTTCTCCTTAATCTACCAACTACTACTCTCATACTCCCACACAAGTAAGAGTACAACAATTATTATCTAGATAGTGAGATCTAATACTGCCGAGCTATTCATTCTAAAATATCCAATAACAAAAGAAATCCTTCCACAACCCCTTTTTCAAATTTTTGCACATGGGTCAGTATGTCACTTCAGCAGTGATCTTGAGCCAATGTTTACATCATCAGGTGGCTAGCCCTGCCTCAGCAATTATTCCACACTACACACTCACCACAGAAACTAACACCAGTGGCTAATTTAGAGTTCCCAATCCACCTGCTGCATGTCTTCGGAATGTGGGAGGAAACAGGTGCACCTGGAAAAAAACCCACGTGAACATAGGGTGGACATGAAAACTGCACACTGAAGGCTGTTATCAAACCAGGGTACTTCTTGCTATGAGACAACGCTATCTGCTGTGCCACTGTTAAATACCTGGACATAAGTAAGCCTGCTATATCTGAACCTTGCTGCAGAAAGCTAAACACCAGCATAAACTTAAACAGAAATTACTTCTAAAATGTGGGACATTCATCCCAACCCAGGAACTTCTATAAGTAATATTATCTTCAGTAATCCTAATATACCTTTCTTTAGCAACCTTACTGGATTAAAGCTATGACATTTAAAAGCCCTTAGTATATGGAATAAAATAACTGACCTATGTAGATGGATCTCTCTCTAGACACCGACTTAATCTCAATAAGAGAAACCTAGAGTAAATCACACACACAAGATGAAGAAATACTGGTTCCTGGCTACAACATAATTTATAATGGTCATGCCACTGAAAGAACTGGTGGTGTAGCTAGCATATTTTTAAAAGTGTTAACCTTGCAATGCACCCCACACAAATACCAAACATCAATTATCTTGAAATACTTGTAGCTGTGCTTAAAATTATCTCAAAAAATTAATGTTTAGCAACATGCTCTGTACCCTGTTCAGATAAATAAACATCTAAGAATATATGATCTCAGTTAACTACAGTTTTTTTTTCTTGAAACAGTAGTTGTAAGTGACCTTAATACTGATTGTCCCAAGTGTAATCATAAAACTATTTACTGCTTTATCAACCTATGCAGATGAGCTCAAATAAAATACTTTGGAGTGGGTACTAACTGGATACTAAAACAGATAAAAAAAATCATTCATGCAGGAATTATGTCTCACATCATTAATGATCATAATCTGGACTTTGCTATATGGATGCATCCCAGCATTCACAGGAATATTCAAAATGAAATAGTCCAAAATATAATTACATTCAATAAGACAACCTTCTGTCTATCATTAAGCATTGCAAATATTAAAAAAGGACTGCCTTTAAATGATACAATAACTCATTTTAACAAAAGTTTACTTACCATATAAAACTCTCTTGCACATCAGCACAGAGCCAAATCAAAACACACACCATGGCTTAACCAGATGTAAAAAGAAATGAATGCACAGCAGAGTTAAATCATGGAAAAATGTCATTATAAAAAGTAACCAACAATCTGCAATAATATCAGCATTTGTGAATCATAAGTAAGAAAACAACCCTAAAGGTTAAGGGGAATTTATTACAGTACAGATCTATTGTAATGTACAGGGAAGGGGAGATGGACAACATAGGCTCACATCAGTGAGGAAATGCCAAAAAGAGAAAGTAGACAGAATAAAGCATGAGTCCATAACACAAGATGGACTGCAAGTCCTTACAATGCACATTGTATCAAATGGCCAGAGTCTGACACATGTGCATAGAGCATTGGGGATGGCAATAAATGTGTCTGTGTACAAACGGCACAAACAACAAAGTAATGTGCAACAGTTAAACAGCAGATGACATGGGTAAACAACAAAAGTACATATGAATATCACATACCCGTATGTATTACCATGTAATCACAATCCAACAGCTGACATAATCACAGTTATTGATATAAATATCACAGTATATGTGTAGGACTGATCAAAGGACAGTCCTGTGTATATAAGTACAGCACAACAAAATGGAAAAAGTTGCAAGAGTGGTTGTGTATGGCTCAGAAAACTCGAACATTGACTTACCCAAACACCTAAATGACGACACGTATTCCACGAACTGCAAATACATCAAACGCCCTAAACCGCGAAATTCCAAAACTCAAAATATCATAGTTGTCCCATCGCACCGCCTGCTACATACTACCTAACTAAATAAACCACATAAATATACTAAACAAAACCCTACTTCTAACCCTAAACTAATCCCTACTTCTAACCCTACACTAAATCTTTCATATACCACCAAGTATGCACTTAACTTAACCTGCACCCTAACCCTAAGGTCTATAACTATCGCACACTTACCTTAAAAAGCTATACCCAAACAAACTAAATAATCTACACACATACACTTAATAAAACCCTACTTCTAAACCTACATTAAATCTAACATACATTACCATCTATGCACTTACCTTAACCCGCACCCTAACCCTAAGGTCCGTAACTATCGCACACTTACCTTAAGGATCTATACCGTAGAAGGGCCAACCATGACAAATCGACATTTTGGATTTTGTGCTTCAGGACGATTGATGCTTTTGCGGTTCGATGAAGACGTGTTGGCGTTTAGGTGGTTGGGTAAGTCAACATTCGAGTTTTCAATATAGACCCCATATGTACATCCATTTAAGCAGTGAATGTGTACTACAAAAATGTACTCCTGGACGTATGTACTAACCCATGTATACATGTCCTAATATAAGCTATGTTCAAAAAGACTGGCTAGTACCACAAGCAAGATAAGGGCAAAAAAAAAAGGAAAATTTTAGTGATGCTAAAGAATCACCTCTGCATGTTCACTGAGGGACCAGTAAATGTCAATACAGTATGTGAATGATACTTTTGCGTATGTACCTTTCACTGTACTATGCAATAACATGGCATAATAATTGCCAGTATGTGGCAAATGCAAGGTCATTTTACTAGTGGAATAGCATGACACAGCAATGTTTTAGAAGTTAAGAAATCAAGGACATGTCATATTGTTGAACAGACATGAGACAGCAACAAACAATACTATTAAGTGATAACCTGGCAAAATTGCAAGCCCTCATAAACCCTGAGAACACTGCTGCCTACTCAGAGCTGTTCACAGAAACCCTATACAAGCATGGTGATAGCTGCACAGAGGCAGTTATACCCACCAGGAGGAAGTACAGAAGTAATTCAAAAAAACAAGCCACCCTGGTAGAATCACAATATCAATAGGCTGTATAACACGTGGAAGAATATCATGGCAAAAATTAGGAGGTGCAGCACCCAGCAGGATAAAACACTCTTGTTAAACTAAACAAACAACTCCGAACAACCCAGAGGATAAATAAAGTCTAACAAAGCCAAAGTTGAGCTAAATTTGAACTTCCAGGCCTTGGCCAACCACAAGGCATTATTTAGCAATGTCTGCAACCTCAAAGGCATTACACACTTGTGTGCAGAGCTCATTGTAAATGCAGGCACCTATACTGAGCCAGAAGATATAGCAAACCTAATGGCTGACAAATTCAGCTCCAACTTTCTCTTTCTCTCTCTCTCTCTCTCTCTCTCTCTCTCTCCATCAGCTTTCCCTCAGGAAATACCATTAAACATAATTCCCCCTGCTATCATTAGGGAGCATGTCCTTAATGCTCTCTCTATGGCCAGCAATACTGCATCAACGAGCCCAGATAATATCCCAGGATACCTTCTGAATAGCATGAAACATAATCTGTCAAGCCCTCTGTAATTGCTATTTAACTATAGTCTCCAAACATGCCTCATGAA
The DNA here is from genome assembly GCF_019279795.1 of Protopterus annectens. NCBI lineage: Eukaryota > Metazoa > Chordata > Ceratodontiformes > Protopteridae > Protopterus > Protopterus annectens. Next base: position 873,976,600 of record NC_056732.1, read on the forward strand.
TGGAGAACAGCACAAAAGTGGGCCATCTACAGACCCTGGAAACTACAGACCCATAAATCTCACCAGTCTCATATGCAAAAGCACAGAATGATTTATCATGGAAATGATCAATAATGACATAGAAAACCTCCACACACTGGACCCAACCCAATTTGGTTTCATCAAGGGCAGGTCATGCCTACTCAATCAGGGGGATTACTTTAAGAAGGTCACCAAGGCAATAGATAAGGCAAAATGATTCACTGCTTATCTTGACCTGGCCACAGCATTTGACACAATGCCCCATTCGGGCATTGTTGATAAATTAAAGAGGTTAGCTATGAACCCTTACGTCACCCAGATGACAGTGACCTGGCTCATAGACAGGAGCAAAGAAGTTAGAATTTGGGAGTCCACCTCTACAAAGAGGCCAGTCACAAGCAGAATTCTTCAGGGATTGGTCCTGGAACCTCTCCTTTTTTTATTTATTTCTCTGAAGTCGAGGCCAACATCAATGGTATCTGGCTGACTAAATTTGCAGATATTTGCAAATTAGAAGCTGTCACTGAATTGCCCACCAACACAAATGTTCTCCAGGAAGGGCTGACACTGACAAACATCTGATGCCAGAACCATGGGCTAAAACTAAATGCCAAGAAATGCATAATAGTATCCTTAAGGAAGTCATCCACTCCTGTTAACTATCATATTGACAACACACTCCACTGAGGTGACCCAGTAGTCAGATACTTGGAGACACACATAATCAGTAATCTAGTCTTTGATCATCATGTGTCTACAGTAGCGAGGAAATCATTCTATGTTGTGCAACTTACAAACAAAGGTATGGCATCTAGTCCAAGGAAGTCATTTTTCCACTGAATCTGGCATTCATCAAACCTGTCTTGAGTACAATGCCACCTTTGGTATGTGGCTAACCAGGTATATCCAACAATTGGAACGTTCATGGAGGTACCTCACTAAACAAATATAGAGCATTAGTAACATGTCCAATGCAGACCGTGTCAAGGAACTATCCTTGTATTCTGTCTATTACAGGCTGTTGAGAGAAGACCTATGCCTGGCATACATGGCATTGTCAGACCCTATGCTGACCAACCTCCTGCATGTCTGCAAAACAAACAGCACCAGGATTATCAATTCTAAAGACTTAAACATTACCTGAGACATAAATAGGACCTGGTGGAGGGACTGGTATATATTCCAGAGACTATCCTTTTTGTCTTTTGGGCTTTCCATCCATGTGGAGTAGAGTTCATCCCTAACCCAGTTCAAGTGTAACTTGAAAAAATGGGTGTGGAATAGGAAATTCATCCCTGGGTTGGCACCTATGTCTCTAAAGGACACTGGTGGCCTGTAAATGTTTCACCTCTAAAGCCCCTGCTTACACTTATCAAGGGTACAAAGACTTGTCAGAGATTTGGGATGCATGGCTAGGCTTACAAACTTCCCTTATGATCATTAGCCCAGTAGACACCTATGAACCTATGAACCTATAATACACAAATGGGTGCAATACACACACATGGATAACATGTGCAATAAAACACACTTTACTGACGTCACTGTAATATGTGAGAAGAAGAATGGGCAGAATGCAGCATGTGAGTTGTTGTTATATATATATATATATATATATATATATATATATATATATATATATATATATATATATATATATATATATAAATATATATAGGAACAATATAAGCAGAGCAGTCATGTCACACTCACATTATGCTAACTGCAGCAGTCGTACCGGTCACATACCGGGCTAGATTGTATTTGACTTTATGGTATTGGGCTGCAATGCATGCACATGAGTAAACAACATACAGATTTAAGGAGTAGCACCCTTGCCCATATGGAGCAGTGTATTGCAGTAATGACAGCATGTGATGATCATGTAAATAATAATGCTTAATGCATGTGTCATTTAGTAATGTGTTTCATACTACAGCAGCAAGATAAAGCCACATATGAACCGATATGCACAGTAAACATTACGATATATGACAAAAAAGTATGACAGCAATATGGGTGGTCTGCAAAATTCTGCCTAGGCCATAAAAAATTGAATAAGGAAAACATCATGGTGGCAACTTTAAAAAAGTGGATCACACAGACAATACTTAAAATTCCTAAGGGACCACCTTGTTGGGGTCGAACATTACAAAACATCTCTCTAGCAATCTCCCAGAATTAGTTACTCATTATCCATGAACATGTCCTGAAAGAAGTTACTCATCATTTCCCTCATCTGCATCTGTAAGATATCTGTCTTTACATCCCACATGTGGTCCCCAAAACCATCTGCCTGGCATTGTTGTGGACATCTTCTATGATGAGCTGCAAGAACAATGCCACATGCATGTTGCAGTCTGTCATCATCATCATCATCATCATTATTGTCCCTGTCATGGTCATAATCCTAGTCCTCACAGTCCAACTCAGCTGGCAGTGGTTTAAACATTGTCATCATCAAACTGGTGAACTGGCAGTAGTGTTAAATTGCATACTCCCTGTCAAATGTCAACCCAGGAACAAAGCATTATCCATTATCCATACATACATAATACGTATTAACTTAAAATTAATGAATAAATGAAAAGCATACAAATATTACACCATCTGTATGTTATAACTGTTATGTACATAATTTAACACTACTGCTTGACTTTATCCAACTAAATCACCATACGTGATATTAGGCATACATCATATCCATACTAAATTACAAAATGCTATATAACCTACATCACAATGATATGCAAACATATTTGAAATAAAGCACAATCATTGATAAACCATGCAGATAAATGCATATGCCAGTTATAGCACATTTAATTATGTATGTATATATGCAGACATCATATACGTGGTGTAACCCTGTACAATATGGTGCAAAGACAGGTCTGTTAGAAAGTGTGACAGTAGTTATATGTTTATGTATAGTACAACAGACTCATATACATAGTGTGACCCTGTACAGTTTGGTGCCAAGACAGATCTGTTACAAAGCATGGCAGTAGTCATATGTTTATGTACAGCACAACAGACTAAAGATTGCACAATGTGTAAGAAATGTTACTGAAGCATTATAAAAGTCGTGGAAATGAAGTCCTTCTCACAATACTGATATGTATGTGTGTGTGTAATACACATGGTAAGTCATCCCACATTGCCATATCTATCTACTACTTTACAGTATGTATTGAAATGTGTCACATATCATATCAGCCTTAAGGGCAGACATATGAAACAAAACACAAATCAGGTCCAACAAACAAGAACTCTAAACCGTAAAAAATCACTAAAAAATAAAAACTGTAGTCAAAATAGTAGGGCCTAAAAAGATTTTGATTTTCTTTTTAGGCCCTACTATTTTGACTACAGTTTTTTATTTTTTAGTGATTTTTTACGGTTTAGAGTTCTTGTTTGTTGGACCTGATTTGTGTTTCATTTCATAGTTTGTTTGCCGTTTTTTCGTATTTCTTAGACATATGAAACAGTTATGTATCACTGTAATGTCAGATATGCACCGATGTAAGTGTAAAGAGATTTTATGATGTGCAACTAACAAAATCAAAATATATCAGGGATTAATACTCCAATAAACAGTCTTCAAAGATATAAGAGCCCAACAGTAAGATACCCAACTTTATTGTAGCTACAAAGAGAATTGTGGCTGTAATAATTTTGTGGTATCTTACTTTTGGGCTCTTTTTTCCTTGAAGACTGTGTATTGGAGTATTAACTCCTGGTTTCCGGTGTGTCGCTGGTTGTGGTGAATAAAATCAAAAAGTATGAAACAGGACAGATGTAATGTTTGCTCAATTTACATCACAGCATGGTACATTTGTTGTGACACCATAATGGTCACCAGATCCATCCAATAAGTTTTGTTTATACATTGTATAACAAAAGACACAAACATGTAATGATTACATGTATACACAGAGTGAGAGTTGCTGGAGCCATGTCAGACTCAAAACCGGTCACAAGTGGCGTCCCACAGGGGGGACCACTCTTGTTCGGTATATACTTTTCCGAGGTACAGACAAACGTGGGAGGACTATGGCTCACCAAGTTTGCAGACGACTGCAAACTGGGTGCCATTATCAACTCTCCAGCTGACACAAACATCCTTCAAAAAGGTCTCACAGAGACAGATAACTAGTGCCAGCACCATGGTTTAAAGCTAAATGCCAAAAAATGTATAGTCATACCCTTTGGCAAAAACAATGTGCCCACAAATTACCACATAGGCGGAAACCCATTAAGTACAGAGAAAGTTATTAGGGACCTGGGGACCCAAGTTGATAGCAATCTCTCCTTTGAAAACCACATTGCCAAAGTGGTTAGAAAGACCTTCTACATAGCCTACCTCATCACGAAGGGTTTCACATCTAGATCAAGAGAGGTAATCGTGCCCCTTTATTCATCCCTCATCAGGCCCATCATAGAATACAATGCTCCTTTTGGGATGTACCTTACCCGACACCTGCAGCAATTAGAAAGACCCCAAAAGTATCTCACCAAGAGGATCAAAGGTCTCAAACAGATGCCATATGCTGCTCGGTTAAAAAAACTCCAGCTCTACTCAGTTGCATACCGCCTACTTTGAGGCGATCTATGCCTGACATACAAAGCTATGTCAAATCCAGAATTAATGGACATGCTCCACCTCAGTAAATCTAAATCCCTTAGAGCCACACGCTCGAGGGACTTGAACCTCAGCACAGAAATAAATAGAACTTTCTGGAGGGACAGGTTCATAACCCAGGGGCTCCATTCACTCTGGAATAGAATTCCAGTTCATGTGAGGCAGAGCACCTCACTGAATCTCTTCAAGAAGAATCTCGATAAGTGGATGGGGGATCGTAGGTTTGTCCCAGGGATTACTCCCGTGTCACTACTAGACAGAGGCACAGTAAGCTAAACCTTAAAAAGGGCACAGTATACTCAAATCAAGGGGTGGTGTAAGCCATACAGAATCGGGCTAGGCTTATAATTGCCCCAGGGCAGATAGCCTAGTATGAACCTATGAACCTATGAACCTATAATATCATGATTATGCCACATTCTAAATGTCATAAAATTCATATATTGAAAATATAAATAGAAGGCCATGAATGGGTCAGTGTGCCCATCATGTATTGTCATTAACTTAATCTGGTATATTACATAACATACAATAATCAGTTTATCTGACCTTCTTGCTATTACTTTTACTTTTACTGATGGGTCAGCCTTCAATATGACTGCAGTGCACACATGTGCACAGCACACTGACATATAGACCAATAATTTTCAAGGCAAGTACACCATGCCACTCTAGCATACAACACTGACACAGGGTTTAATTCCAAAAGACTTGGCTCACAGGAAGTTAACACCTACAGTAAATCTTTGGGGATGCTATCAGACATGCTTACACCAATGTCAGTAAGAGACCTTGGGATCACCGCCTTAGGAATATTGTCCCTATTCTTCAGTCTGTGTGTGCCTTATACATTTATTTTGAGGCATTAATATAACATTTAAATTTCAACAATAACTCATTATTATGTGCAACTAATATCATAAGATCATAGGATCATTGAAGGTTACTAGGCTAATGGCCCTAGGGCCCTTACAAGCCTAGTTACATACAGCCACTGTTCCCAAGAATATCAAGGTACTAGGTGGAACTAAGTCAGTAACTACTCCCCCTTTCCAAGAGGGACACAGGTGAAACTCCTGGGGTGAATATGTGGTTTTCCATCCAGTCATCCAAATTACACTTAAATAGGGTCAGCAAGGGGTTCTGCTTCACCTGAATTGGAAATTTGTTCCAGAGGAGAGGTAACCTTTATGAGACATATCTGTCTCACCAGCAAGTCCTACTGATGTCACATACTAGGTTGAGTTCCCTAGAATGAGTGCATCTTATACCATTTGATTTATGACTGTGCAGTATTTACATTAGAGCAGGATCTAAGATACATACATACAAATATTTCAAACACAAGCATTAATGTCGGTCTAGCTTGACAATATACCAAAATACTTGTTCCCCATAATAAGTGTCCAAGCTGTTCTTCAAAATATCTAAACTAGTACTTGCTTTAATGTAATTTGGTAGTCTGTTCCATGCATCAGCTACTCTGTCAGAGAACCAAATAGTACACTTCTCATTCCTATAGAATCTTCTATATAGGTTGTCTGATGATTCTCTGGTACTTTTTGATAACACCAAACATTTCCAAAGGTAGTTGCCTCTAAATGCCATATATACCTGAATAAGATCTCCTCTTAGATATTTGTAAGATACACTGTACAAATTCTGATATTTTAGTCTTTCATAATAACTTAAATTTTCACATCCATGGATGCCCTTGGTATACTTCCTCTGTGCACTTTCCAGTTTACTCATGCTTGTTTTCTTGTATGGTTTCATATTGTTATTCCATACTCAAGATTGGGTCCAATGTAACCAACAAACAATGACTTCATCATTTTTGATTTTCTAACTTTATAAATCTTTTTTATATAACCTGTACTTCTAGAACTATCATTAACCAATTAGTTGATATGATTAGAAAAACTCATAGCTGAATCTACCCATTGACCCAGGTCCTTAAATGAGTGCTGTATTAAATATTCACCTTTCAATTTACATCTCCCAAATCTCATATGCTTAATTTTGATGTATTTATCAGCATATTATTCTCCTGTGCAAAAATGGTCACCTCTGAGTAGTCTGTAAGACACAGAGTGTAGTGACAGTGATTTCAGTCTGTTAACATATGATATATGCTGAAGACCCTGAATTTTATTTATAATAAACCTTTGAGGTATTTCCAGTTGCTGCAGGTACCTTGTAAGGTACATACCCAAAAGTAGCATTGTACTATATTACTGGCCTGATGAATGAGGAGTACAGGGAGGTTATAATGTCTGTTGTTTTGGATGCAATGCCCTTACTTATGAGGTGGGTGACATAGAAAGCCTTTCTTACCACTGTGGAGACATGATGGTGAAAGGAAAGGTTGCTGTCAACCTGTGTGCCCAAATCTCTCACCACTGATTGCATGCTTAGGGTGTTGTTATTAATATGGTAATCTGTAGGGACATCACCCTTGCCAAAGTGGATGAAAATGCATTTTTTTCATTGCATTTTAACCCATGACTTTGACAGCAGTTGTTTGCCTGTGTTAAGTCCCTCTTGTAAGATGTTGACATTGTTTGGGGACTCGATGACTGCAGTCAGTTTTTAACCATCAGCAAACTTTGTCAGACATATGCCTTTTGTTTTAACCTGTACATCCAATAAGCATATTCCAAACAATAGGGGCCCCAGCACAGATCCTTGTGGAACACTACTGGTTACAGGTCTGCTGGTGGAGGTAGAGTCATCTATTTTGACTGTGTGCCAGTTTGGAACCCATCTGACAATATACAGGTTGATCTCCAGCTTGGAGGGGGGGGGGTATCAATGATGCCTGAGTGGGGAATAGTCTCAAAGGCTTTGGTCAGATCCAGGCAGGCCATATGAATGGATTTTCCTTCATCCAGAGCTTTAGTAATGGTCTCAAAGAATTCTACCATGTTCAAAAGGCAGGGTCTCCCTTTAATGAGCCAAAGTGGGTCAGGTTGAGCATTTGGAGGTCTCCTATGTCTTTGTTGATAAGGTCCATGATTATTCTTTCCATAGCCTTGCAGATGAAGCTGTTCAGGGTTATGGGTTTACAGTTCCCAGGGTCTGCGGAGGTGCCTCCTTTATGTAATGGGATGACGGTTACTGTTTTCCATTCAGCAGGTACAAAACCAGTGCTTAGACTGTGGTTAAAAACAGTACCCAGTGGAGGAACTAGTTCCTATTTTGATCTATTTAGAACACAGCCTGGGATAGTATAATTTCCCATAGAGGCTGTGTTTTTGACTTTCGAGAGAGCATTTATGACCTGCTCCTTGAAGACACTAGGTGGAGGGCAAGTGGTAGGGATGCTTTGGGGAATATGTGGTGGGGAGAGACGGGGGAAGTTTTCACTGAACCTGTCAGTTAGGAGATTGGCTATTTCTGTAGGTTCAGTATATGGGGTTACATTAACAACTGGTTCTGTGCAGATCTGTTGTTTTTTCCTTTAAGGTTTTTGATGTAGCTAAAGAAGGATTTATGGTTATCCTTAGTGAAGGAGGCTAATTTGGATTCACCGTTAGCTTTAGAATGCCTTACAATGTATCTAATTTCCTTGTTTATGCCAAGGAGTGAATGCTTCCAATTCAGAGACCATTCCTCCCTGCTATTGGACAGCAATTTATTTTTCTTATTGTATAACCTGTTAATGGTGGATGTCCACCAGGCAGGCTTGTTTTTTCTTGAGGATCTTGTTTTGATCCTATCAGGTATGGCCGAGTCAATACATTTATATAGATGCTTATACAAGGCATTGGTGTAAATCCCAGTATAGGTGTCCATGCCATCAGTGAGGGCAGGGGCTATGAAGCTATTAAAGCTGTCACGTATTAGGTTGTAATTGGCTTTGAAGAAACGTTTTAGTGTAGTTGCTGCTAAGTTGGGGGTCAGATGTTATTGTTACTTCTAATGAGACTGATTTATGATCAGACTTCACTAGGGAGGGCTGCACACACGGTTTAGTGCAACAATCACCCATGTTGGTGAGGACCAGACCCAGAATGTTTGGGCCCCTTGTGGGTGTGTCAGACAACTGGTGCAGGGCATTGCAGTTGATGAAGTCCAAGAACCTTTGGGAAAGTGTGTAAGTACGTGCATAATTTATCCAATCTATGGATAGGTACTAAAAGTCATCTAAAACTAGGGTGTTTAGTTGTATCTTGAGTGATTCAAGTAGATCCACATATGCAGTGTGGGTATCCTGTTTCATGGAGGGCGTCCTCTAACTGGCAATAACTTGGAGACGAATCTTACCTACAGTCAATTGGACCTGGATTAGTTCAAGGGAATTGTTTTGTTTAACCAGTCTAGAGGTCTATTTATCTTTGATGAATATTGATACCTTGCTTTCTTTAATTCTTACACTTTCAGTTTGTAGTCTGAATATTTGGAAGGCTTTATAACCCAGTATAGCAGGGATGCTTTCCATGGCCTTAAACCAAGTCTTTGTGACTGCACAGATGTCAGCATATTCTTAGGTGAAGGCTGCTTCCAGTGAGTGCAGTTTTAGGTTTAGACTCCTTGCATTAACAGCATGACCTTGAAGTTGCTTTTTGAAGATATTTTTACATTGGGAATTTTGTTGTTGTGATGTAGCCTAAAAAAGTACTATGGGGAGGCAAGAGCCTTAGCCAGTAATCAAAATTCCAGAGGTGACAGATGAGGGCCATCTCTGGCAAAGCAGCATCGTCTATCTACCATGTCAGACCCAAGCTGACAGGTACTGGATCCCCTTAGAATGACACCAGAAACTAAACCAACTTCTGAAGTCATTTTTTTATTTATATTGTGGTTTCACCTTAGTTGAAGGTAGTATGCTGCTCAAGGCTAGGGCCATACCTGACTGGGACCCATATTCTGAGAGCTCAGTCATGTCTCTCTTCATATAGTCCAGTGAGGTCTGTCTCAAGTCATTTACACCAATATAACAGTACTTGTACTGGAGGGACTTGAGTGCAGGTGAGATCTGTTGGACCCTGGCACCTGACAGACAGCTGACCGTGACCTTGTCTTTGTCCAACCTGGTGAGTGGGACATCTCTGTGTCTCACCATAGAGTTGTCTATGACCAAAAAATTTGGTTTAGATGTGCTTTACCTTAGGGGTTTGTTTGGTGAGACACTTGTGCTTGTGGTTTTATGTGTATTGTGTGCTGTAGGTACTTTATTAGGTGTAGCATGTTTGTGCTTCAGAGGTCTTTGTTAAATTTCTGGTGAGTACCTCTGCCTATGATGGTTTATGTATTGAGAGTGTGATTTGTACGTGAGGATTAGTATGTGGGCTGACAAGTTGTTCAGTGTCACTGTTCTGTGAATGAGACAACAAGAATTCCAAATTCTTATCTTAGGCCTTCCTTTTTTCCTCTTACCTGCCAGCTCCATCCTTAGCATCCTTTTCTCAATATACCCAGGTTCCCTCCTCAGCACATGTCTAAACCAATGCAATCTCGCCTCTCTGGCTTTGTCTCCAAACCGTCCAACCTCAGCTGACCTTCTAATATTTTAATATGCTGATTACTAATCCTGTCCATCCTCGTCACACCCAATGCAAATCTTAACATCTTTAACTCTACCACCTCCAGCTCTGACTCCTGCCTTTTTATCAGTGCCACTGTCTACAACCCATATAACATAGCTGGCCTCACTACCCTGTTGTAGACCTTCCCTTTCACTCTTACTGGTACCCGTCTGTCACAAATCATTCTTGATACTCTTCTCCACCCACTCCATCCTGCCTGTTATCTCTTCTTCAGTGCAGTACATTGAGTAAAACTACTTATTTTTCTGTAGAGTTCAGAGGATCCCTTAGATTTTATTTGGATTCACTACATAGATCAGAGAGAGTACACCAATCGTACAGCAGCTCCTGTAAACTGAGCACAGGCCTTGCAAACATTCTGCCTAAATGCTAGCTAAGCTAAGCACTTTTCAAACAAGCTGGCCAATGGAAATGCTCAATACTGAGCCTTATTCCAACAATCTCCAACTCAAATGGGTCCTTTGTTATACTTTTCTGCCACAAGGGTGCAGGGGGTCCTCCTAATGTAAAATGGCTGGTTTTAATGATCAAATAATGCCAAACAGTGTAGACGCAGCAAGTCTGAACCTAGCCTATGCTATAAAATATACAAGTATAGAAAATACAAAGTGAAGGAAAAACAGTCTCAAACAGCAAACAATTGAAATGATGAAGCAGCAAAACAGTTAAAATGGCAAAAAACAGTTAAATGTTGGGAGCAAATCAGTAATACACAGATTAAAACTGCAGTACAGTGAATAAAAATACTTATTTTTCTGTAGATTTCAATGGATACTTGGATTACATTTGGATTCACTCCAGAGACAGTACACCAGTCCTATAGCAGCTCCTGTCAAGTTTACATGTCATGGTTAAAATACGTGCGTTAAAAATATATTGTATGATTAACAATCAATGGCTCACTTAAAATGTATATGCAAATGAGATGAGTAATGTAACAAGGTTAATTTGGTAGTATCACAACAATATATTATTGGAATTTACAAGAAAACTATGAACCAAATTCTAAACTGCAAAAACTCTTAACATAAAGGCTCCAACGAAACACCCAAACGACACCAAACACTTGAAAATACTGTTTTAATTAAGTGCTTTTTGTCACCTTCTTAAGGCAACTTCTTCAGATTACACTCTTGAACAACACATAGCCATGAAGTAATGAAGTATCAATCACATGATCGTACCTAAATGGTGCATTGATTTCACAAAAAGTAGTACTTTGTTAAAAACATTTAAAATATGTTTGTCACTTTTTATGACCAAAAAGTGTAATGTCACAGTTGTTGTGGTCTAACACACAATTTTCAACATATAAAAACATCACCACACCTATAAGCCGTAAGTACTCATATAAAAATGTAAACAACAAAAATAAAAAATGTATATATGTACACATTTATAACATCAATAAAATACTATACTAATAAACCAAGTAATTCAATAATATTAAATTATTCACTTTCTCTCCAAGCTTTTAAGTTTTAAGAGACATAATATGTTGCAGTGGTCGTTTAAACCTGGTTCAACAAAGGCATTTGATCTAATTTGCCATGTCAGTTCGTGTTCTTCGAGAAGTAAATTATAAGGGCCACCTCGAATGTTAGACTGGACTTGATCTATTGCCTTAAAACTAAATTTATGACCAGAATTTGACATACAGTGCCTAGCCAAGGCGTTGTCATTTTTATTTGTATTTATTGCGTAAGTATGTTCGTAAATTCTATCCCTAAGTCTACACTCTGTTTTTCCAATGTAAAAAGCTTTACATGAGGAACACGAAGCAACGTAGACCACCATTTTTGAATTACAATTTAAATTGTGTTTTATTTTGTACTTCGTTCCATTGATAGTAAATGAACTACCTGTAGCAATGAATTTACACATACTACAGCAGCCACAGGTGGACATACCCATAAGTCTATAAACCCTCCTATTATTGGTAGACTTTAATATAGATTTTAAACTAGTTCCTCTCTTGAAAATAATTTTAGGGACGTCGTTGAATTTGTCTGCTAACATTTTATCATATTTTATAAGCTCCCAGTTTTTGTATAGTATGGTTCTAATAAGTATACTGTCTGAGCTGAATGGGGTGATGAAACTGTGTTCAAATCCATTTCCTAATTTTCCACAAACTGTCCTGTCAGACTCTTGGTTCCCTCCAGGTCCATTAATATCCTTAGGACTGAATTCATGTATATCTAATCTTTCACAACAACTTAAAATAGGTATAATAGACTTGTTGGCCCTTGTCAGATACACTTCATTAGTTATTGTTTCAATCAACAACATTGGATACCCCCTTTGTCGAAACATGCTCCCAAGTAAGTTACATTCATCTTCAAAATCATTATCATGAGACACCATCCTAGCAGCCCTAATCATTTGGCCTTTAACTATAGACCACTTTTGTGATAAAGGGTGTGAGCTAGAAAAGTGTAAAAATGCATTACAATATGTGTCCTTTCTATAAATCTTTGAAATATACCTGTTGTTAACCACATCTTTAGTTAACCACACATCAAGGTATTCAATACTGGACACTTGGAAGTCGAATGTAAATTTAAGGAAACTAGTAGAATTGTTATAGAACTCAAGCAAAGTGTTCGCTAGATCCAAGTTGCCTCTAAATACAATAAATATGTCGTCAAGAAAAGGTCTGAAGAATTTAATGTTAGACATGTAAGTAATGTTGTTAAACACATAATTTTTCTCCCAATATGCCATCATGGTGTTGGCGAAACTTCCACCGCAGGTAGAACCAATGGCTACTTCCTGTTTTTGTAAATAAAGGTCATTTTGGAAAAAAAAATAGTTTTTAGTCAAAATGATGTCCAACAAAACTTCTACTAGATAAATTTCTTGACTAGAAACCTTTTTACTATGAAGAAATAAACTGGTCCATTCCATACCTTCTAGATGAGGAATTGATGTATAAATCTCTTTCACATCAATGGTCAAAAAGTTGTTGTGTTCATCAAACTGCAAGCCATTAATATTATGCAAGAACACCCAAGAATCTTTACAAACTAGGGTTTCAGTAGTTAAATACTTTTTCAATATACTGTCCACCTCTTTGGCACAAGGATATGTAATAGAGCCACGACCATCTATTAAAGGTCTAAAGGGTGGATTAATCAAATCTTTATGTATTTTAGGGATTGCAAATAAGATAGGAATTTTTGGCCATAACATAGTCATATAATTATATAAATTGATGTCAATTATGGCTTCTATAAATGTCATTGATATAACCATTTATTCGCTGTTACTTCATTGATTGAGGCCTTGTCATAAGCATCACTATCCAATAATGCCTGTACTCTAGCAACATAGTCTCCTGAATCAAATAAAGCTAAACCTCCACCCTTATTGGGTTTAACAGCTCTCACGTGTAATGATTTAAACAAGTTTAAAGCAAGAGTTTCATCATGTGTAATGTTTTCAACATGTGGTTTGCTTTTAAATAACCTGTTATAATTATTAGAAAAAAAATCTCAAGTCCAATTCAGTCATAATTTCAAACATATTCAACGTAGGGTGGAGTGGAGGATTATAGACACTAGGTACATGAAAAGACGTGTCATTTGTTTCCAAATTACTAAGAAGAACTTTCAGGTTAAGTTTCCTCACAAACAGTTTTAGATCTTTCACAGTCTGAACAATATCAAACTGTCGACTAGGCACAAAAGTATTTCCTTTCGCTAAAAGTTCAACTAAAGCTGGGTCAATGTCAATGGATGAATAGTTAAAAATATGAAAATCACCAGCCTTGTTTTTAATGATAACTACTTCATGTTGCGGGAGATGTACTATCTCCTGCACTTGTTGTTCCCCCGCTGTTTGTTTTTTTGATGGTAATTGTTGGATTTTTTCGGAATAGCACCAGGATGAATGTCCTTGCGAAAATTTACTTTATTCGCACTGGTGTTGTTATTATTAGACAAACTTGTTCCTGGGTAGTTGTAGTTCCCTTCTCTATTATTAGAACGAAGCCGCTCGCTTCATCTAACCTGATTTTGTTCAGGACTAGAACAGACCTCTACATCCATAGTAGTAGGGGTCTGAATATCATTACTTCCCTTGTCCGAGATGTTTCTAGGATTATTGCCAGCAGTAATTTTTGAAAATGCTAAACTGACTTGGGACATAGGCGGGTTAGGGAAGGCTGTCCCATTTTCATAGGTTACACAGTCCCTATTTATTTTTTTGATCTGGTCTATGCTGGTAAAACATCTCTCATACTCGTATTTGTATCTACAAAAATCCATGTGATTTATAATAAGGGAATTTAACTCAGAGACTTCTTTCGATAGTTGTACTATCTGAGCATAATAATGCTTCAGAATTAAGTCCATTAGAGCGAACCCCTGTTGGTCAAAAAGTGAGTTCAATTCAAGATGGAAAAGGGAGTCAGCTAGAAGCCCGTTCGGGTATAAGTGATGTCTCAAACCTTTTGGGACAACGTGTTCTTTTATGCATTCTTGAAAATAACTAGTTTCAAGTCGAAGTTTCTTTAGTTTTACTAGTTTTATATCAAGAAGCTTCAACTTGTCCATTATGTAAACAGTACCAACCTGTTGTTGATTAGCATTGTCAGCCGGTTGCCCTTCAATGTTTTCAAGGTTAAAACAAAATTTCCGTGTGTCGTTAATCCATTCGTTAAACTGTGGTATACGAATAAGCCCCACAATGCTATTCTGAAACGCTGCGGGAATCACTTAGGTTGTTAACCGGAATACTTTCCGAATTACCTGTTGTTGGTTGGGTACTATCATTACCCATTGATACAATGCCGTTTCCAGCTTGTTGTTGGCCCAGTGGAATAGAAACAGAGCTGTTGTTCATGGTGTATGTGGTACCAACTCTCGACTGTTGTAAATCCGAGCGTACCACTAAGTCGTTAATAAGTTAATATTATTGAATTACTTGGTTTATTAGTATAGTGTTTTATTGATGTTATAAATGTGTACATATATACATTTTTTATTTTTGTTGTTTACATTTTTATATGAATACTTACAGCTTATAGGTGTGGTGATGCTTTTATATGTTGAAAATTGTGTGTTAGCCCACAACAACTGTGACATTACACTTTTTGGTCATAAAATGTGACTTAAACATATTTTAAAAGTTTTTAACAAAGTACTACTTTTTGTGAAATCAATGCACCATTTAGGTACAATCATGTGATTGATACTTCATTACTTAATGGCTATGTGTTGTTCAAGAGTGTAATCTGAAGAAGTTGCCTTAAGAAGGTGACGAAAAGCACTTAATTAAAACAGTATTTTCAAGTGTTTGGTGTCATTTGGGTGTTTCCTTGGAGCCTTTATGTTAAGAGTTTTTGCATATTATTGGAATTTAATTTGAAACCTGACGAACAACTGAACACAGTCACAAGCAAAGCAACAGCATGCAATATTGAATAAATATGTGAAGGAGTTGCATATTTAACTGCCCCTCAATAAATGTATCGCTGTCACTTCCTACATTTGTATTATGCATACTTATGTATCTGCTCAGTTAAAAAAATGTAATGATGATCATGAATATACTATACAACACCTCAGACATACAATAAATGCTGGACTGGTTTATGACATACCAATAACATGAAATCATATGGAATGTGTTTAACAAACTGCCACAGTACAGTTGTACAGCATTGCAACTGACGTAGAATTCATGAAGTACATGCCAGTAAAGGTCTGCCAACAGTATAAAGAGTGTTAAGCCAGCAGACGCCCATTCAATAATTGAATAAGCAGGCTATGCACATCATATAATTCAGTGAGAATCGCTACCATACATTCAGGTTCGCTACTGCCTGCTTTACAAATATCAGTAACAGTACAAGCAATTTATATGGAAAACATTCCAGTCAAAATCAATATGCCAGTTGACCACAGAAGTCTTTTATTTAAGTTGCTATGAAAAGCAAGAACATGTCAACCACAGTTAATAATGAAATGTTTTTAATAATGAAAAATATAGGTGCTTTCATGCTCCAAGTTACTCCATCTTACAAATAAAACCACAGCATGATCTCAATAAAAATGTACGAAAAAAAAACACATGATCGTATTTCATGATATAAGCTTTGTTGTTGCAATACATTTTTTTAAATAAACAGCCTTATTCCAAGAAAAAAGCATGGCCCACAACCAAAATATCCAATCAGATTCTAATTTCTCAGTGTTATTAATAATACCATCACATCTTAAATGCATAGTAATAACTTGTAGAACCAAGAATGTGAAGATGTGCTTAGATCCTGCACAACTGATAACAATGTACCTTGGCCATACTAGATTTGTAAAATCTGTAATATATAATTTATCAAACTGCTATAGATCTATCTCTCATATGTGTTGTTCAATAGTAAATGCATAACTGTAAAGATATCATCCAAAATAAGTTACATTGAGATTTAAACTCACTCATAGACAAACATTTGTACTGACCTATTTTGCAACAGTTTCAGGTAATGGCCATCACATTTCTTTTAATGTAAAAGTTTTTGGAATAATGACAGAATGTGCATTTATCCATAATCCACGGCATAAAGCTATCATGTGTCGCTAGACTCAGCACACTGAATTTAACTTTCATAGATGGCAAAACAACATTTGTTTGTACTTTAAACAAATAAATAGTCATTAAAGAAATTAGTGTACAACTATAGGATTCAAACTTATGCATGTAAATTAAGTATGAGGGCAGTATCCACAAACTGTGTTAACTCTCCATCTGTAAGACAGCATAAGGATTACGGATTCAGACTTACTGTACTTGCATTGTGTTTGCAAGACTTACACATATTTCAGTCGTGATGCCCTACATTGGTCTTACCTTCATTAAAAAAATGAAAGCAGACAGGGATTATAAAAGACTGTTATGAATTTTCACCATTATGGTTTACTAATTTATGCAATACGCAGCATTACCCTACAGAAGTATACTGTCGAATGTTTCTAGAAGCTTCCTATATAACAAAGAAATGCATATGTGTTATAGGTGTCAGTGTACCACTGCCATGCTAGATGTGTAAAAATGTATATTGTATACATTACCAAACAAATATAGATTTTCATATGTGATGTGCATTATTACATGAATTAATGACAATAATAGGATACAATTGGATTTGAACCCAGCTATAGGCAAATTTGCCTTATTGATTAGCCAGTTGAGCTAATGGCCATCACAGCTCAATAATTGTTTTAGAAGCAGATATTATGTAATAAAAGTCAATATTAATATACAGTATAGTTGTGTATAACCTGAGAAGGCATTGTGACAGAAATCTTAACTTTGAGTAGAACAAAATGTCCTCCACATGAATCACCATGATTAATGCAGATACCAATGGGATACACTTAATACACAATGCATCACATGAACTTATATGCTTGCTACAGACATATGATAATGTAGGTGTTAAGGTGTGGAATATGTAACCTACTGTAGGCATCTGGTGGCTAGCATAGGACCTCTGTGAACCTCCAGCAAAGATCCTTTGCTTTTCCAAGTATCTCATCATTGTGGTAGTGGACTTGCATGCCAGTCTGGTAAATCACAATATGTCAGTAGTCATTCTCCATCTGGTTGCAGATGTTGATCATCACAAAATTCCTGGGGTGTGTTGTCATCCTCTGCTCGTATTCTGCACAGTGAGCATCTGCATTATCTTCTCACCTGTCCAGTTTGGTGTTAAGACTCACTGAAGCCTCCTCTCAGTCAACATCCTCACTAAAGTACTTGCACTATGAAGAAAAAAACACTTTTCAAAAAATATAACTTAGGTCCCACTCACTTTGCAGGTAGCAATACTATGATAAAAATATGCATCACTACTACATCTTAAGTTTGGCACATATAGTATGGTGACAGACTACTGGAGGGCATCAGTGGCGTTACAGATATTCCCATTTATTGATACCTATTGGCCAGTTCCGATGAACACTGTACACATGCTGAGCTATTGATTAATGCTCTGAGATTAGAGAACTTGCACAAGCATCCACTAATGGGATTCCAAAACACTGAATGCTAATTAACCTCATTAATTATAATTATATATGGCACAAGTGGCACTTAACAGCTGTGTTCATTCTGGGATATAGCTGAGTCTGACTAGCTTACAAAGGTAATTAGTCACCTGCTGAATTGATGAGGTGGAATATGGTGCTATTATCACATACATAAGTTCACATTATCCTGTATTATACAACTGAAACAAGTTTTCATGCTTAAGTTGTTTGAAAGTGTATACATTACAACCTGTCAGTTACATAAAAGAGATGTGTAGACTTCAACAATATTCAAGCATATGGGTACACGTCTATCAGTAACAAGCAGGTTTTCCACATATGAAGTTGTATGGCTAGAAGCAAACCAGTCCCAATGAACTAAAAATATGGACAGAATCAACATATATCCATAGTTAATGCAGAATAACATGTAACATCTGAAGTACATTTGTGGAGATTGACAACTTATGGCATGATCTGCAAGTTATATGTTCAGTGACTGATCTATGGATAATCTCTGATACTGAATGATATAACAATTTTGATTACATTCAATGGGATATAGACATCATTAGGATGCCTAAGCATTTATTTTGTTTTTGGTGGTGATCTGTAGTCATGACTGCATAGCAAGTCATTTTCAAATGCTGTTGTTTTACTGCCTTGTTTCTGAGTAAAGGTCTGTAGTTGTGTCATGTACCCTATCTTGATGGTCACATTTGTGATGCTGTCTATCACTGACTGTGATAATGTCTGAGATGCATCCTACATTCTTGAGGTAGAATTGTTAGTTGTGTTCAGATGTGCGTGTAACTGTGGCAACATCATTTTTTAGTACTGTAGTTGCAGCACATTGGTTATGGTTTGACCCTTACTTGTTATTATATCCAGTGACATGGGTTCAAATCCCATCTCTGTATATATGACCTATATGAATTTAATGAATGGATTGATTGCTGTGTACATATATGTTGATGATGTTAGGGCATATGTATCAACTCTTCAGACATCTTTTTAATGTTCATTCTGAGTATCTGTACTTGACAGTGGTATACATGACACAGACTGTTTTGCACAGATATGCACTGTGAGAGACAACCCATTCGTTTGACATGCTTTTAACATTGTTATGTCAATAAGCGAGCCCTATGCAATCACTAAGATGTGCATAACACCATGTACTTTAAATGGTGAACCACAGTAGGAGAGACAATTTTACACAAAGAGAAAATGAGAAAATAATAGAAGCTCTGTGCCAGCATGGTCACATCATGCATGTGTGGGCAATACTGTGTGGAAGAAACAAGTGTGGACAGATATGACATATATGATAAATGCCACGGGTGGTCACAATAGATCTAGGGAGGATGGCCATTGATGTTGCTCTGACATAATCTTCCATTCAGTTAGCGTACTCGACTGCTATGAGAAGATGAGAAATGCCAATGGTAATGGGCCACAATTGCCTCCCCCAGATGAGATAATAATGTTCCTGTCCTCCCATTATACCATCTGCCAGAATTGTCAGATAACAGGGGAGGTACTGAGGTAGGTATTCCAGAATGAGCAGGTACGTTCAATGTTCACAAACACTGCAACATACACCAATTCTGACTGAAGGCCATTTTGCCGCAATTCTTACTGATCAGTTTTACAGCAGCAGAACTATGCCATGGGTTCACCAGCAGCAGCACACTTGATTTGGATCACACCTCTTAACTGTCCAGATTTTTACCTCAGATTTTTGGTCTAGTCTCATAAAATGTGTGGTTTTCTGGCAAATCACAGAAGACTGAAGTCACTTAGTGGCATACATTTGACTTTCAGACTTCTTATCCTTCAGAAAATGCATGCTAACTCAAATCCTGTCATTCTATTAACTTTCCAGGTTTATATGAATAATATTTAACTCATTACATCTGAGCGACACCTCCAGGTGCATATGCAGTTAACTTCTACTGACACCTCTAGGCATCAAATATTGCTTGTTCATATTTCCATCAATAATTCCCAAACCATGCTATGTACAAGGTTTTAAAAGATTTCATCTTAACGCTTACGCAATGGCAAACTCAACTGCATTAATATTTGACATTTTTCTAGTGCAGGTAAACAGATATTAACTGTTGTTTTTATGATATTAATTTATATAGATATAATTTTCACATTTTCTAAATATCTCAACAAACAAGTAACGCAGACAGAGCTCTTTAGCCTTTTATGAAAGCTCCAAGCTAGATGAATAAAATGTTGTTGACAGTAGGTACATAACTTGAGTGGTTGCTGAGATATTGTTATGGCTAGGCTTGTATAGGCCCTAGGGCTGATAGCCTAGTACCAACCTATGAACCTATAAATATTAAAAATGTAATAGTTACTGTGCTTACTGTGACTTATAAAATTCACCTTAAGACCTAGAACCTAAAGAATACTACCATTATAAAAATTGTTTGTGCAATAAAGAGTTTGCCATTTATACTTATTTCATAACCCCTATGGTTCCAGAGATGTGAACATTTGTTTTAAAATGAGAGGACATAATTTGATTCTGTCAAAAGGTGTGGGCTCTGCCCATTGGAAGTTATAGTGCAAACCTCCTGAGCTCTATTGGAGTGAATGAGTTAAAACCTACTCCTGTTTTTGGACCTTTGTCTAACCATTGCTTAAGACTGTGTTCAGATTTCTTGTGCTAAGAAGTTTATAGGTATAATGTGGATGCACAGCTAAGTGTTATAGTAAGTTATCTTACCAACACAGTACATTCATAACACTGTCAGCAGCATGTGTGATGTTGTACTTTTTAATTACATAGACTCATCAATATCTGAACATCAGCAACACGTCACATAAGACCTCCATACCCTGTTAGTGTGATCCATAATTGAAGTGTGTCTCTGCCTCCTCTTATGACTGAGGGTTATGCTCACATATTTGCCTGTTTGCTAGTTTATGATACATAATCCAATTTATGTCAGATGATACACTCCCCAACCAGGGAGGATATACCTAGTAAGGCAGTCTGTATTGTTGCTACATTTCATTATTGATAACTACATGCCTTTTATGACTAATATGGTCTTGTTCACCTGCACAGGACACGTGCAATCAGAATGTCCCCACCTTGAATCCAGTATGCATATATCTTATTTGCTGTGTGTAATACCTCAGGTGGAATGCTTCATGATGCCTTGTATGTGTTTACTTCTGAGTTGTGTTCATTTATCTTTTAACATGACAGTATCACTTCAGTGCTCACCACCAGTCATACCTCTCAACCTCTTAGTGCAAGAAATATGGAAAAATCCTGACAAAGTGGGGGGACAAAGGGCCAAAAATAGGGACAGATTTTAAATACTGCTCTTATAAACTTAAGAAGTAATTAGAATATTAGGATTGGTTTTAACATGTGTTTTTATGAAGGACATGAAGTCTAAAATGCAAATGTATGTCATTTTTTAGTAACTTCAATCTTCAGATCACCCCAGTGATTTGCCAGAAAATCATAGATTCTATGAGGAAGAGATCAAAAGTATGAGGCAAAAATCTGCACTTTCTGTAAAAATCTACGCAGTTGAGAGGTATGCCACCAGTGGTGGAGTCAGAGGAGGACATGTCAAATAGGTTTTAGTAGTTGTATTGACATTAACTCTCATATATAATTGATATATAACTGACATGGCATATCTTTGATATATAGGATACCTGAACCACCCACAACAACAATGACCTGGTATATCCTGATAATAATTAGCATTTTTGTTATGTAGTTATCCAAATGTTAATACTATGCTGCTCTTTTGACTTCTGTGAATGTATATGATGTGTCATCTGTATCTTTTTGCAGCATGTTCACTGCCTGCCTCGTCCAGTAGCCCATCCACTGTTCCTGAGGTAGAATGTGATGGGCCTCGCACTGATAGTACGGACAATGATGCATGAGCCACTGCATTGATTTATTGTCTGTCCCAGAAGGGGACAGTCATGTGGTTCATGGTGATGCCTTTGATAATGAGGATAATATGGCCAGTCATTCTGATGATGTGGGGATATCAGATGATGGACATGTTGATGACTGTGACCCATTATGAGATTGGACCTGATGGGCATGTGTACATGTCAGAGGGTGTCCACTTACTATTACAGGCAAATGAACAGTCACAGTGACATCATGACTCTGACCTGTAGGCACTTGCCCATGCCACTAATCATGTAGCATGCCAACTGCATGTGTTACGTGAAGGTCAGGAGCACAGATATGGAGAGGTCATGGCAGGCTTGGCTGTGCAGCAGGACAGTGTTATATCTCCAGTAGGGAGAGACAGACCCCCTCAAAATAGACCCACATGTTGCCCTTGGACAACAGTGTCTGTGCTTTAATGTGCACACATATCTGCTGTTGTTCACCCAGCAGTCATGTCCAGACAGACACATCACAGTACTGCTCCTACTAACACTGTCCCACAACACTAGTGTCACCACAGCTGGCTCCTCAGCATAGCACTGCTGGCCAATTGTTTCCAGATATGCAGGAGCAGTCAGGATCACTGTTTGTGCTGTTAGCCTAGGCACCCTAGGCTGGGTTAGAGTAACACTGATGGATGATCCAATTTGTGTCCCATTGTGTCATTCTGACCAATGTGTTGACCACTGACTAATCAATCTGTAGGTAGCTTTTCAAATGTCTGATCTCACAGGGTTTTTCTGATCATTTACCTGATCCATGTGAGTAACTTCAAGTAATGATATGTAGTACTTAGTTATCATTAGTATTTATTTTTAGTACTGATATTGATGACAGTAATGCTATATGTGACTTCATGCATCTATGTTTGTATCTCTTGCTAGTTGACATATAACAGATAGTTACATGGTTAACATCATATTATCTTAGTCATACAGTAATGATTGCTACATTACACATTTCCCTGTTGTCTGCCATTCCTACATGCACATGTATGCCTCTGTATGCAGACCTGTGTTACTTATGGCATTTTAATATGGTACTACACATGCCTCACCCTCTATACTCACTGCACTTCTGTGGACCTGTTTCCATTTTGCATCCCCATACTGACATGTATTTTTTCAGGAGGGGCAGTATTTGGAATGTTTGTAATTACATATGCTTCTGTATGCTATGTACTACATTATACCACAGTGTCATATATCACAAAATGCCATGTGTAATGCATCAGTATTAGTTTGCTGACCCTGCTTTTCAGTTGTTTTGATGACACATCCCCATACACCCCAAGGGCCTAGATTTTTTGTGGTACAATTTTACACCTACCTTCCCATGCTAGTTATCTGTATGAATATATCATACCTGTACAATGACACCTTCTATTCTGCATCCCTCCTGTGTTGTCCTCTTTGGTGATGTACCTTGCAGACAGACTATCTCTGGTGATGTTTCTTCTGTATACATTCAGATGTGTTTTTGCTCAGTGTTGTATTCATGTTCTTGCGGGTATATCATATGCTTCAGATATGTATGATGCCAAGTGTGGAAACTGATGGTTTCTTTCCATTAGTTGTGCTTTGTGGTGCTGTTGTGGGGCATCACATGAATCACTGTTTAGTCTGTGTACATTTATACATGTGGCTTGTCGTGACTCAAAGGTGTGTTGCAGATGCTGTTGTGTTGCCTGAGCTAGGACACATAGTCAAATCATCCATCACCTACACCTATTTCTTAAAATTTCTTTGTCCTCCTTATCATCCTGTAAGGGCTTTGATAGTTCAGCATTAAAAGTATGGGATTTTTAGTGTAGGTCATCCACATCTGCTTCTGGCAGGCCACCATGTTTTAATGTTATCATGTTGTGAAGCACAGCAAACACAATGACCATCTATGATGTTTTTTTCTGGTGTGTATTTTAGTACACCCTTACATATGTCCAGGCATCTGAATCTTGCTATCAGCATGCTAAACACATCCATCATGGTGTTTCATGTCATGGTGTATGCTCTGTTTTATGCAACCTTGACAGGGTTTGATAGGGTTATGTATGGTGTCATTAACCAAGGCTTTAGTGGATAATCACGGTCACTTGTTTTCAGGGGATGAGAAGAACTATTTGCTCATCTTGCTTCATGTGGTAATGTCTGACTACTGTTTACTGAGTACTGGTGGTCATGCACTTACCTAGGAGAAGAGCCGCCAGTATTTCACCATGTTGGAATGCAGATCTCAGGGCACATTCCCCTCAATATTGCTGCATCATCTACACTACTGGGGTGTGTCATAATGATATTAGAAATGAGCTTGTCTGCATTGAACACCACCTGACAATTAATTGATGCCCATCCCTTTATATTGATGTATCCTCAAGCATCAGTTACCTGGTACAGATTTTGGTTTGGATGTGGGTGCATCTATTGCACCAAGCACACAAGGGAAGTTGTCTGTGGTACAAAGCTGTTCAATGGCAGTTCTGTGCACCATGGCTGCTTTTGGGAAGTGGATAGATTTATCCACCTTGATGTATATTTTTGCCAGGAACTGTACAAGAATGCAACTGGCAACTGTCTGGGACACTCCTACAACATCTCCCACATATTAATAAAATGTCCCAGAGGACAGTATACCTAGCCTCAGGCCCACTTTTGTTTCTACCAGTAATGGATTACCCCACAAACTACAAGCATACACGTGGGGTGAACACATCCTGCACAAAGTCTGCACCAGCTTTCTGTCTGATCTGTATCTATCCATTATTTCCTGTTCAGAGAGTTGGCTTAACTATAGTCTGGCTCTGCATCTGGCTGACTACCTTTTAGAGTGCCTTTGCAGATCTTCTTCAGTTATGGCTTGCAGCAACCCAGCCTGCTGCAGTGCATTAAGTGCTGGATGCATTTTTTTTTTAGTTATCCTGTGGATTCCCTAGGAATTTGCAGGATCTATTAGTATTCAAATTAAGCAGAGAATGCCACTGCTGAGTGCTTTCAGAAAGTTGTCTAAATACTGTCACATTTAAATTGCTTTGGGCGCACCCATCGTGTTTTGAAATCTGGTAGGTATACAGAGTCCAAAATTATCCTATGCGGAATAAATAATCACTCGGTCTTGTTTTAGCATTATGTTATGAAATTGTGTTCTCCACTGATGGGCTGATGTCTTCCTTTAGCATGCTGCAATGTCCATCCCTTTCTTTTGGAATCTTGCCCAGTGTGCATGCTTGTTCGTAGCTTTCAATATCTTATCTTCAGAATCAGGGAAAAAAACCCAGAAATAATTAGAGACAGCAAGGTACATTTTTTAAAATAATAGTACTGTTAACTTGAGAAGTGAGAGAATGTGAATTAACATGAACTTTCGAAGTAAAGTTGTCTCCTACTATATTGTCAGTTTTTGAGGAATTTTTAGGGAAAGAACACATTTTTGAGTTAAAATCAGGGACAGCAGAGAGAGGGCTGATCAATTGTAAACTCCTCAACAAACAGTATTCTGAACTCCTAGGATTATGATCGTTTCTTTTTTATTTAGGGTGTTAGGTTTACAGAGCTCAACTAGTTAGTATGAGACAGACAAGAAGGTCGCAGTCCTTAACTGTGTTATTTTAGTAACAATCAGAGTGTCAAAAGATTAGTGCACAGGTGGCAGTTCTGGGAAATGAAAGTAGTGTTTTATAAAGAAACTGAATGAGAGGCCACATTAATCTCTCTGTTACCCATGTCTGCAACAAAGTTTATTTGCAGAGAACGAGAAAGGAGCAAACACAAATGTATTAGTATTTAAGTCTTGGAACCATTTTAAGGAAAAGTTAGCAATTTCATAGCACAGACGTAGATATATGGATTTTGGTTGTGCCTGGGGTAGTTTCCTTGATATCTGTAGATTTATTTATTTTACATTTGTTTACCGGGATTGTCTGACTGGATACATGTCCATTTTCAGTGGAGGCCCGGGGAGAAAAGCTACAAACTTACTTAGATTACACGAAAAGCTGGATAACATTAGAAAATATAAAATATAAAACAAAGTGATTATGCACAATGGCTTAGTAGTGTTCCCTAGTAGGGACTCACAATTCTCATGGACAGACACAATTAAAAGCAACAGACCTCAGATTGGATAAAGAGCTTGGTGACATAGTTGGATATTATGATATTTGCAGATTATGCTTTCAGTTTATAACTTAATCAGGGTTGGTAGAGGAGCAAAGCCAGTTCACTTTGAGATACTGTTTGAGGTTTTTTTTTGAAGAGACGTTCGGAGGATTAGAGGGTTATATAGTTTGGCAACGAATTCCAGGTTTTGCCAACAAAGTTGGCAAACAGGGATTCACCAGCAGAGTTATTAGCTTTGTGGGTTTAGACCAGTAGTTTGTTGGCTGACTGTAGGGATCTCAGGTTGCTATATGGCTTAATAATATTTATAAGTGAGGAGGAATCCTCAGGGTGTTACAGACTTTTGTGTGCTATTAAGAGCTGATTGAATTGAATTAAGCTGGACAGTTCTAGCCACTCTAGTTGTTTCAGGTTCTAGCAGTGGTGGGTTCTATAGGTGGAGCCAGTGGCGAATCTGGCAATATGGTTATAGCTATGGGACAACTTACCTAGTTCAGATTTGTTGAGGCTTGAGATTACAGGTGAGGCATATAAAAGAGTAGAGAGTAGGTGTGACCAGGCGATTGCAGTCCTAGCCAGTGGGGTTAAAAATGCCTTGTTTGTATACAGTGATCCAAGCTTCTGTATAGTTTTGTTGACCTGCAGGTCAAATTTGAGATTATTGTCTATGATATCCCAGAGAAGTTTGGTGTGTTAATCTGGGGAGACAGTGGTACCACTGTTAGACGTGACAGAGAATGAAAGTGTGGCACATCTACTAGTGGGGGTGAAGAGTAGAAGTTTAGCTTTATTGGGGTTCAGCAGTAGGCGTTGGTTGGCGAGTCAGTTCTCAATAGTGTTAAATAATTTTGGCTTAGGATTTGCAGTGGGGAGGTGGCTGAGCAGATCAGAGTGGAATCATCTGCATATTGAATACAGGTAGCTTTAGGGATAGCAGTGTGAAGGTTTTTGATAAAAATAGAGAAGAGTAGTAGACCTAGTATGGACCCTTGAGGGACACTAAGTGTGAGAGGTAGCTGGCTGGAGAGTTTGCCCTGTCATAGTACCGCCTGTTGTCTACCAGTCAGGTAGGACTGGAACCACTGGATTGAGTGCTTATTGAGGGAAATAGATTTTAGAGAAAGAATGAGAAGCACATGGCTGACCATGTCAAAGGCTTTTGATAGGTCAAGAAAGAGGGCGGAGGATAGCCTATTGTCATTCCTGTTTTGGTGTATGGCATTAGTAAAGGAAAGGAGGGCTGAGGTGGTGCTGTGGTATGGCCTAAAACCATGCTGGGAGTTGGATAGTAAGTTATTCTGTGTAAGGTATTGCATTAGTTGCTTGTGTACACATTTCTCCATTATTTTGTCTAGTGGAGAAAGAATGGCAATGGGTCTGTAGTTGGATATGTCTGTAGAACTACCACCTTTATGGAGTAGGATGATGTGAGATATTGTCCAGATGGAGGGGATAGGGCTTTCGGATAAGGTTCTACTGATAAGGATAGATATGAGATATGCAATGGCATTTGCAGCTATTTGCAGGTAGTCTGCAGGGAGGACGTCAGCAGCGAGGGTGGTAGGTTTTAGTTTTTTATAAGTGTTTTGATAAAACTAGTGGATATCAGTTAGAAGTTAAATTGGGGTGATTAGTGGTCAGATTAGGGGTGTGGTTTAAGTTTGTGGGGGTTAGTTGATTTGCTAGGGATTGGATTGTTTCAGTGAAAAAAATATTATAAGTGCCAGCTATGATCTCTGGTGAACTATGGGTGTGGTTAGCTGGAGTTGGGGTGGTAGAATGACCTGGATGAAGTAGTTGATTTAAGCCTGCCCAGAACTTTTGAGGGTTGTTTTGGTGTTTTTGTAGGAGATTTTGGTAGAAGCTTTTTTTTATCTAGTAAAACATATATTTTATTTTGTATCATTCCTTAGTTGACAATATTTTAAATGGTCAAGTGGGGCTTTAGTTGTTCTCCAGCTGGGCCAGGCTCTGCATCTAGTTTTGATTTTAGATTTGGTATCATTTGTGAGCCACAGTGCTGTGTTTGATTTAGATTTTATTGTACATGCTGGAGCATGGGAATCAAGGATACTTAGGAATTTAGTGTTAAAGTGAGCTATAGCCTCTTCTAATGGTAGTTTTGACCAGTCAACTGCTTTTAATTTGTTTAGGAATATAGCAGTGTCAAAGTGTTTCCTGTTTCTAAATGTTTTATAGTTGGTCTGGTGAGGGTTTCCTGCCTTATGTTTTATGATATAGGTTAGTAAATGGTCACTAAGGTCATCAGGGAGAGTGCCAGCTGTGTACAGTTGGGGTTGGTTATTAACAAGGATCCAGTCTAGGATACTTTCCCTGTTGGTTGGCTTGTTTATCCTAGTGGGAGAGGTTATGGTCTGTTTAAACCCAGATAAGTTTATAGGGGTAAGGGGGTTTCAGAAGAGCAGGGGTGCCAGTAGGTATTGAAGTCACCAAGAACTATGGTTTATTTTGGATAGGTAGTGGATAACCAGTATAGGATATTCTCTAGGGTATTTAAGTTGTTGTCTGGTGGAATGTAAGTACAGATGATGTTCAAGCATTTATTCTGGTTAATCTGTAGATTGGTTATGAGGACTTCTGCATTATTGAATTGGGGTGGATGAATGGTGTCTCTATTAACAGTTAGAGTATTTTTGTAAAGGACTGCTATCCCACCTCCTTTCCTTGTAGTGTGGTCTAATTTTATATCCTGGAGGTAGTATCTCATTATTAGTAGTACTAGGTTAGTACGGTCTAACCAGTGAATATTATATCCTGGAGGTAGTATCTCATTATTAGTAGTACTAGGTTAGTACGGTCTAACCGGTGAATATTATATCCTGGAGGTAGGATCTCATTATCAGTAGTACTAGGTTAGTAAGGTCTAACCGGTGAATATTATATCCTGGAGGTAGTATCTCATTATTAGTAGTACTAGGTTAGTATGGTCTAACCAGTGAATATTATATCCTGGAGGTAGTATCTCATTATTAGTAGTACTAGGTTAGTACAGTCTAACCGGTGAATATTATATCCTGGAGGTAGTATCTCATTATCAGTAGTACTAGGTTAGTACGGTCTAACCGGTGAATATTATATCCTGGAGGTAGTATCTCATTATTAGTAGTACTAGGTTAGTACGGTCTAACCAGTGAATATTATATCCTGGAGGTAGTATCTCATTATTAGTAGTACTAGGTTAGTACGGTCTAACCGGTGAATATTATATCCTGGAGGTAGTATCTCATTATTAGTAGTACTAGGTTAGTACAGTCTAACCGGTGAATATTATATCCTGGAGGTAGTATCTCATTATCAGTAGTACTAGGTTAGTACAGTCTAACTGGTGAATATTATATCCTGGAGGTAGTATCTCATTATCAGTAGTACTAGGTTAGTACAGTCTAACCGGTGAATATTATATCCTGGAGGTAGTATCTCATTATCAGTAGTACTAGGTTAGTACGGTCTAACCTGTGAATATTATATCCTGGAGGTAGTATCTCATTATCAGTAGTACTAGGTTAGTACGGTCTAACGGTGAATATTATATCCTGGAGGTAGTATCTCATTATCAGTAGTACTAGGTTAGTACAGTCTAACCGGTGAATATTATATCCTGGAGGTAGTATCTCATTATCAGTAGTACTAGGTTAGTACGGTCTAACCAGTGAATATTATATCCTGGAGGTAGTATCTCATTATTAGTAGTACTAGGTTAGTACAGTCTAACCGGTGAATATTATATCCTGGAGGTAGTATCTCATTATCAGTAGTACTAGGTTAGTACAGTCTAACCGGTGAATATTATATCCTGGAGGTAGTATCTCATTATCAGTAGTACTAGGTTTTAGCCAGGTTTCCATAAGACACATAATGTCTGGAAAGTAGGTTGCTAGGAGGGCCTGTACATTGGGAATCTTATTGTTAATACTTCTAATATTTAGGTGAATTGATAGGAGGGAACTAGTGGGAGTAGAAAGGGGTAGCTTGACTGTGGGGGTTGTGGTAGGGGAGTGAAGTTTATTGGGTGTGGGTGGGCCAGGGTTGGGATGGATGTCCCCATGTGTTATAAGGTTATAGTGACAGGATACTCTAAGCTTTAGCAGTTTAGATCAGATCATGTGTATGTACCTTTAAGAACCATTTCCAGATGTAGCACATGTATATAAATACAGAGCACGTGCAGACAGCAGTGTCATATTGCCATATACAGACATCTTCCTCCTGTATCAGAAATGATATTGCAGCATCGTACCTGTGATACAGACTCTAGATCTCAGAGCAATCCAGACAATGTTCATACTGAGGAACATGTCACAGTATCCATTCCCATTCCTGAAGATGTCCCAGTTGTCCCAACAGTTGAACATTCCCTGAAGGCAGCCTCCATTGCTAGAGCCAATTCTGACTTTAATGTTTCACAACCAGGTAGTATTTCCAGACCTAGTGTAAAATACACATCAACTCCGACATAATTGTTTTATATCTGTCTGATTTTATATGATTGCATGTCAAATAATTAGTTCTGTATAACTGCATGTCCAAAGATCATTCTGCAAATTGCATGTCATTGAATACTGTCATTTCATATATGAATCATTTCTCAAAGAGGGAGGATGTAGATCAGAGAGTGTATATGTACCTTTAAGAAGCATTTCCATACGTTGCATGTGCATATGAGTACAGATCACATGCAGGCAGCAGTACCATTTTTAGAGAACAGGCGGAATGTTAACATGTATGAGTGCAGTAGTCAGTCTGTTTATAAGTTTATTTAAGTTTAAGCTACAAAGCCTCATTTTTTATGTGTTTGTGTGTAATTAAGCTGCTTGAACACTGTAGGGGTTTAGTGGTGGATATTTATTTATTATTTATCACTGGATAATGGGTATTGAATGTATTTATGTAATGTGAACTACCTCTTGCATGTCATAAGTGTTTTTTTCTTTCTTATGTTATTTTTTGATACTGCTGTAACTATGTTATTTGCACTGCATTTCTCTCATGAGCTGATATTTGTAATTTAATTTAGGCTGCACTTGTGTGGTCCTAAATTACAATAAAGTTTCTTTGAATCTTTGAACAGAACCCATGAATGTAGTAGGATAATTATGGATTTCACGCACACCCGTCAGGCTCTAAAACACATTGTGTGCATCCAACGCAGCTTAAATGGGTCAAACTGCAATGCCGACTCTGTTTCCAAAATCTTCAGCATATGCTATTCCTAATCACAAGGAACATGAGCTTTTACTATGAAGTATGATGGAATCCATAATAATAATGCCAAAAATAAATGTTACCTGCACTGAATAAACTGCAACAGGCTGCATTACTATAAGCCATGGAGCAGGATGAAGATGTGCATCCTAGAAGGCAGCCAGCTAGAAACAGAGCAATGCTGCAACTAAACCAACTGTCAGATCAACCAATAACTGATAGGTAGCACCTAGACAGACAGGTGATGCAGGCTGTGGACAACATATGTGCCCAACACATGCTTGTGCAAACATTGCTAAGCAACCCCATCCTTCTTGAAACCAAAGTGTGTCTCAGCTTGGGTGTACTTGCATCTGGGACAGTCCAAAGGCACATGGGGGATGCTGTAGGAGTGTCAAGGACAGCTGTCAGTCATATCCTGTCAGAATTCCTGGCAGGCGTGAGCAACAAGGTGGATGACTGCATACACTTTCCATCTACCTCTATGAAGCGGAGAACTGTTATGGAAAACTTCTACAGCCTTGCAAACTTCCCACATGTACTTACACAATAGATTGTACCCAGATTCATATCAAGATCCCAGTTCATCCAGAAGCAGACAGATACATTAACAGAAATGGTTAGCCATCCCTGAACTTCCAGTCTGTGTTTTGCAGCAGATGGTAGCATAACAAACATCAATGCAACACACTCTGGAAGTGTCCATCACGCTGCCATATGGATGGAAAGTGGCCTGAGGGCTGCATTCCAGCAAGGTGAAACATATAAGCTTATGATACCCATCCCATCAACAGCCATGCTGACAACATGTGAGTTTACTTCCCAAACAGGTGACAGTAATTATACACTTGAGCTGTGGATAATATCCCCTTACAGAGACCACCAATCCCTTTGGATAAGGCCTAGAATAGATCACACATAACAATATGAAATACCACTGAGTGTGTGTTTGGTGTACTAAAAGCTATGGTCAGATGCGTGGACACATCCTCGGGTGCACAACAATACACACCTGAGTAGTCATCATATATGATAACTGCTTCCACCATGCTACACAACATACTAAAAATAACACATTGCTGTCTTCTAGCTGGAGGTGTTGGTGAACTACCCCAAGAACCCCAGATGTCAGAAGATGACATCCCACAGGTATCAGAGGAGGAGCAAGAGAACACAAGGGGCAGAATACACAGATCCTGAAATCTTTAACAGTGCCCTGTATAGACGCAGACAGCTTTAGTCAACATTTTTTCTGTAAAAGCACCCTTGAAATTTCACTAATACCTAGTTGCACACAGGGCAGATAGTTTGCTGTGACAAGCACTACCCCTAGAGTTGCAAACCAGATATTCCTGACATTACTTTATGTTCTCTTTCCAACTGACTAATCAATAAAAAAGGGTGTGTTGCCATGGATATGAATTTTCCTGCTACCTGTGTTACCAGTTTGGTGGATATGGACATTGTAGAAAGTGTTTCATGTTTACTGATGACCAGTTAATTCTCAAACTGATATAGTATGTGCAATATGTATTTACACAGTGTCTCTGGAGGTAAAGCTCTTGCATAAAAGCACTCTTAATGTCAATCAGGTTGAGAGTAGTACACACATTGCACCCATCACACACAGTTCAAAGCAGACACATAGGACCACATATGCTGAGGCACTTAAATGTAACCTTTCTAAACACCAAAGACCTCCTAAATGAAGTGCAGATAACAAATACTCTTAATGACCCTGAATGCTGTCTTTTAAAACAACACCCACATCAACACATACAGTCACATCTCATGGAGCCTCTCCTTCTAAGCCCATAAGGCAAGCCATCCCACAGCCCAACATTCTGGTCATTGGAGACTCCACTGTGAAATATAGTGATATCCCTCTTAACAGGCCGAGTGAAGAAAAAGATACCATCAGTTGCTTATCAGGGGCCAGGATCCATCAAATTACACATGCTCTCATGTCTTTTGACCACAAGTATCAGTATGACTCGGTCATTGTTCATGTGGGTGTAAAGGACCTGAGACATACCTCCCTAGACTATATGAAGATAGACATCATGGAGCTCATGGAATATTTGTCCCAGGCTGGTATGAACCTAGCACTGAGGATCATTTTACCTTCTCTAAGGATAATGCCACTATACGAATTGGAGGATGACTGACTTTAATAACCAGTTTAGTTTCTGGTGTCATTCTAAGGGGTGCAATATTTGTCAGCATGGAAAGAGATGGTCAATGGACCATACTGCTTTGCCAGAGAAAATCAGCATCTCTCTCCCCTCTAGGCTTTCGAATATTAGCTAAAACTTTGTCCTCTCTCCCATAGTGCCTTTTTGTAGGGAATGACATCATGAAAGTACTTCTGATACAGCAAGTCAAAACCAAAAAGATGTAAAGGTGTTACTGCTCAGTGTTAGAAGCTATAAGTCTAAACAAAAAACTTCACTCCCTACAAGCTCTTCTCATCCTAGGGAATGCTGATGACTGCGATCATTGAGATGTGGTTTAGAGCAGTGAAGAGCGCACCAGCAGTGCAAACCTATAATGGCTTCCACACATTTAGACCAGGTACTACACAAACAGGGACTAAAGGTGGAGATGTCTTGATTTACATAAAAAATAAATATACCTAAAGGGTGGTCAAACAGGGCAATGCACTTGAGCTACTCCATGTTCAAATCACCAAAGGCAAAATCCAATACCACTTCCTTGCAAGCTATAGGTCTCCCTCTGTGAACCAGGAAACCCATTACATGTATCTAAACTTATTAGAAACACTAACCGTCCAATCCAATCACATATTCATGGGTGACTTTAATTACCCCAGTATTAACTGAGAAATCATATATAACACCAAGCATACAGGCACAGAGATTCCTGAATTTTTGTAAACACAAACTTCCTGGACCAGATTGTCGATACATCGACCAGGGGTGCAAACATACCAGATCTGGTCCTCACTAATATGGGAGAGTGCCACATACCCACTACTGTAATGTCTTCTCTGGTAATGTCAGACAACAAAATGGTTTGCTTTGAAGTAAAAATAAACTTAGAACCACAGCTAATACTGGAATATTCAGGAACAACTTTAAGTCTACCTTGATATAATTAAGTGATAACCTGACAAAACAGCAAGCCCCATAAATCCTGAGAACACAGCTACCTGCACAGTACTGTTCACAGAAACCTTATACAAGCATGTTAATAGCTGCATAGAGGTAGCTGTACCCACCAGGAATAAGTACGGAACTTACTCAAAAAACAAGCCACCCTGGTGGAATCACAGCATCAGTAGGCTGTATAACAGAAGGAAGAAAATTATGACAAAAATTAGGAGATGCAGCACCCACCAGAATAAAAGCACTTTTCTCAAACTAAACAAACAACTCAGAGGATAAATAAAGTCTATTGAAGTCAAACTTGGTGTAAATTTGGCCTCCCATGCCAAGGGCAACCACAAGGCATTCTTTAGCTATGTCCACAACCTCAATGGCAGTGCACAATTGTGTGCAGAGCTCATTGTGAATGGAGCCAACTATACTGAGCCAGAAGATATAGCAAACCTACTTGCAGACAAATTAATATCCAACTTTACCCCTTTCTCTCCTTCAACTTTTCATTAGAAAATACTATCAACTATAACTCTCCCTGCTATCACTAGGGAACAGGTCCTTACTACTCTCTCTAAGGCCAAAAACAATCAGTGGTCACAGACAATATCCCAGGGTGCCTTCTAAATAGCATGAAACATGAAACATGATCTATGTGGCCCTCTGGAATTGCTGTTTAACTGTAGCCTCCAAACAGGCTTCATGCCTCATGAATGAAGAACAGCAACAGGCATCCCTCTACACAAATGCGAGCCATCTACAGATCTTGGAAACTACAGACCCATAAGTCTCACTAGTCTCGTATTCAAAGCCACAGAAAGAATTATCATAGAAGTTATCAATAACAACATAGGAAACCTCCAGATACTGGACCTAACCCAATTTAATTTTGTCAAGGGCAGGTCAAGCCTAGTCAACCTAGTGGACTTCTTTGAGAAGGTCACCAAAGCAATGGATAAGGGCAAAATGGTTTACACTGCCTACCTTGATCTGGCCAAGGCATTTGACACAATACCACACTTTGGCATGGCCGACAAACTCAAGAGGTTAGGTACAAATCCTTATGTTACCTTGTAAATAGCCAGCTGTTTCACAGGCCCCAGGAAGATAGAATTGGGGAGTCTACCCCTACAAAGAGGCCATTCCCAAACAGAGTCCCGTAAGGATAAGTCCTGGGACCTCTGCTTTTTGTCATTTACTTCTCTGAAGTCTAGATAGATGTCATTGGCCTGTGGCTGACTAAATTTTAAGATGATTGCAAATTATGAAAAGTCAAAGAATCCCCACAGACACAAATGTTCTCCAGGAAGGGCTGACAGAAAATAGCTGGTGTCTGAGCCATGGACTCGAACTAAATGCATAATAGTATCCTTCAGGAAGTCATCTACTCCTGGTAACTCTCATATTGAAAACACACTTCTAAGACCCAACCCAATAGTCAAGGACTTGAGGGCACACATAGATAGTAATCTAGACTTTGAACATTATGTGTCTGGACTAGTGAGAAAATCATTCTATATTGTGCAACTTATAAACAAAGGTATGGCATCTAGGTCCAAGGAAGTCATTGTTACACTGTATTCCGCATTTATCAGACCTATCCTTGAGTACAACACACCATTTAGTATGTATCTAACAGCCATATCCAACAATTGGAACATGCAGAGAGATTCCTCACTAAAATAATACAGGGTATAAGTAACATATCCTATGCAGACCACATTAAGACCCTGTCCCTGTATTGTGTCTCCTACAAGATGTTGAGAGGAGATCTTTGCCTGGCATAAAACGCACTGTAGGACCCCACTCTAATGGACCTCCTGCATATCCAAAAATCAAACAGCACCAGAAGTACACATTCTGAAGACTTAAACCTTGCCTATGATAAAAATAGGACCTGCTGGAGAGAGATAGGTATGTATCTCAGAGATACCTCTTTTCTGGATCAGGCTCCCTGTCCATGTGAAGCAGAGTTTCTCCCTAACCCAATTCAAGTGTAACTTGGACAATTGGATATGGAACAGGAAATTCATCCTGTGTGTGTCTCTAATGGACTCAGGTGGGTTGTAAATATTTTATCTTCTAGGCCTCTCCTTGTAAATGTTTCATCTTCCAAGCCCCTGCATACACTAGTCAAGGATAACAGAACTTGCCAGAGATGTGGAATGCATGGCTAGGCTTAAAAATTCCCTTGTGGTTATTAGCCTAGTAAACACCTACGAACCTATAAACTTATGAATCAGACTTATGTCTTCCCCTACCATGTACGGAAACACTTGTCCCAGGTTGCTCCACAGAGGACACTGATGTGGTGATGCTAACATGTGGAGCTATGTTGTGGGAAGGAGCAAGACTGTCACTTGACTGTCTGGTTGTGACTGCCAGACCCACATCAGATGGACCAGCAGTGGAATTGTGTACACATTGAAGCATAGACACTGATGCCCAATGGGCAAGCTTTGTTCTGCTAAGAGGGGGCCTGCCTCTCTCATGTGTCAGGGTATGAAGAACCATGATTGTGCTATGGCAATGCTGTAGCACTGTCATGGTCAGGGATTCTATGGACAGTGTCACAGATAACATATTTTCATTCTGTGCAGCCACTGATGACATTAATTCACCTTGTCATTCTCCTGTCCTTCATGCAGTACACCCAGGTGGTGAGCAGCATGATCTGTGCACAGGAAAGTGAACAAATGTCAGATCCATAACTTTGCTGGGAAAGCTCATTCACCTGTTGGAGTAGGTGGACACCATCTGACACATGCTCATGTACACCAGCTACACATCTAAATCTATTGTGATGAGCAGTAACAGTGTGTGTGGTGAACTGTCAACATAATCAGCAGTCTCAACATGGGTTTGTTGTCCAAGGGCCACATCCTGTCCATCATCTGATGTCCCCTCATTGTCAGAATGGCTGGAAAAGTTTTTCCACATCTGAAGCTACAGCTGCATCCATATGACTGTCACCGTCTGAGCCAGACTGTATCATCATGTCAATGTTCTATCTGTCAGGAGCAGTGCAACCATACTGAGACACATCAGATCCCACATTGAATCATTGCTTGGGCTAATAGATGATAAAGGCAGTTTATGTGCTAAAAGAAAAGACAGATGACACCAATCAAGACAACGTGCTTACATTACATGCTATATATCATTAAAGACATATGACACCTATATTTCTCTGCAATGTTACAAATAATAATGACTTACCATTAGGTCTTGTCTGTGTATGGGTCAAGGAATCTATATAACAGGGCATTGATAATTACATTACATATCCAACATATATGACATAAGTGAGCACTATATCCATAAGACACACCTGACATGTCCGAGTGGAAAAATGATGCTGGAGGACAGTGGTGAACTATAACTGTTGTAGGAAAACATAATATTCTTAATCACATCATTGGTTGCATGAACAATTCTAACAATGATAAAACTTACAGTAGGTTATTACAAAGACATACCACTTGTTTGTGCACTTGATGATGATGCAGTCTGTCATATTAATGGGTAGAAGAACACAGTATTAATGGAGAACAATAACAGGAATAACAACAATGACATGTATAAAAGATTGTTAATAACATACCACTGACAGACTCCCGATGTTGTGAGTCCATGTGTTGTACTCTGGATTCTGCAGTGTTAAAGTAAAGAGAAAGACAACACATCCATGTAGGCAGGTAATGAAATAGTGACATGATGATTTATGCAACACAGTAACATGGGCTGCAGATACTCATGTGATGTATGGGGCACCTGTTGGCTAGATGTCCCTGTGTAGAAAAACAGTGACATTAGTGTCATGTAACACAGGTCTGCTACACATTGCTGCAACCTATGAACCTACTGTGGCAACATACTTGAGCTGTCAGTACCTGCAGCTGGGTGGCAGTGGATGAACCTATAATGCACAATGTTAGGCAAATAGTATGACAGTAAACAGCAGTAGCATGACACAAGGCTGAGGCAATAACAGATAGTGGTCACAGTATGACTGTATGGAGACACTCACCTGCAGTGTCCTGGGATTATGCAGAAGTAGCTGGATCTGTGAGCATTGCTGCATTACACATATTTGTTGCACTGTTCTGTCTATACTCAAGTGTATGGCTACATATCATTACACTTACATTGACCATCACAACCCTATGTGAATTCTGTGCATGATGCAATTCTACTGCTGATAAACACTAATGACAGTACATGAATATGCATGCAACAGTAATATGCACTAATTTATTCTATAGTCATCAATATTGTTCAACGTATCACATACATGTGTGGCTTGTAGCAACTGCTTCTATCCCATCCTTGGGTATGTAGCACTCCCCTCTCACTATATGCAAGGATGCAAGAATTATTGTGATGTCATCAGGTGGGGTCAATGATGGTCCACCGGTGGTGTACCTCAATCTCTCATACAGTCATGACCTGTTGGCTGCATGGAGGATCATGTCAGAGCAGCATCAGTGACAGGCCTCATGAGATCTACTCTGACCGCTCATCGGATTAATCATGTTGATGAATTTGACCAAAACTTCATTCCTCCATAATGTATTCCATGCCCATCCAAGGAGTCTTTGTCCATGATGTCGCAGAGCATCTATTATATTCATATTCTCTGCAGAGAACAATTCTTGCACTTAGGTCTGTTTGCCCTTTGATAGAAGACCCATTTACGGAGATTATTCTGTGGGCAGATAACATCACTGTACATACTGTGCATTTATGTGAATGCAAAATTCTATGAAATACTCACAGAGGCATATAGTAATGTGACATATAAAAACTTACAACAATGTCTGTCACCATGTGTTTATACATTTACAGCTCAGCCCATTGCTACCTGTGAATTGAGTGAGACTTCAGTGAGCAATTTTCAGACCTGTGTATTACTCCATTAGACTATCAACATTATGGAGATGGCTACTTCCAGGAGGCTTCAAAGTGTTCTGGAACCCAATTGGACAGAGGAAGAGACCACCCAGATGCTGACCATCTTTACTGGAGTGGAGCATCATATTTGTGGCAGATGATGAAACTTTGTGATCGACATTTGGAAGCAGAGTGTCTAGGAGCATTTACAACATATGGGGATCTACAGGACTGAAGTGCAGGTTTGCCACCACTGCAGAGACAGATGGTGGATGCCTGCAGTAAGTGTCATGATGCTATGTATACCTAAGCATTCCTTTGGAATTTAGAGATATAGCTGTGTCACAAATATATCAAATACCTGCCTTTTATAACTATTAAGTAGCTGTTCTGATGTTCTGAAAATTAGCTCACCTGGATCATTAATAAGACATGGTGACTCTATAAAAGTGTGTTTAATATTCCCCTGGGTTTTGTTTATTTAATAATATTGATAACATTGTAGATGTACATCTGTTTTCCAACATATAATGATGTCATTTCAAATATCAAAAATAGTCATGTATTACTGATGCCTATAACACCTAGGCTGCCCATGATTACATATTTCATAGTTATCTATAATACTACAACAGTATCTCCTAATCTACCTGTATATCTGAGAATAGTAACTCATAAATAACTTTTTTACTCCATTTCTCTTAATAAAGTGAACATTTTTAATACAGTCGCATTTGTTTAAACTGAGAGGAATGCCTGTCTGGCTGCCTACTCATATCTTTTCATTTGTAATATGTGTTGACAGCTGTAATTTATGTACATCATGATGGCCAATAACATTTCAGTGCTGGATGTTTCTGTATCCATCTGTTAATAGCTGGATTATAGACACATTCATGCATTAAGTGTTTGCTAAGTAGCATGTGCTGGCTGGTAACTTGGCCAGTAAATAAGCAGCACAGCATACGTATATGTTGTGCTGTGGGTCACACTCCATATAGGGAAAACATATGATTATATTCTTATTACTGTGTCTTTCACACATTGTCGAAAATTCTACTCTGCTTAACCGCTTATATATATTTACAGTTATTTTGTGCATACTAACAAATAATTGAATATCTTTGTAATCCATAATTTTCTGTGAACAGCACATCTTTAAATACAGTACTATGTGTAAAGCTTGGAACAGAATGTTACGTTTCTGCCAAAACATTTTGTGGATTATGCTATGATTTCCAAAGTGTAATTTTGTCATTCATTATTAAATCCACTTCAACAGCCACCTCTTCCATATCTTTGCAGGGAGTCATATGGTCAGACATATTGATGAAAATGCATAAGAGGGAGATAGAGAGATGTATGCATTTCATTTGCGGTGTGCATTTGCCAAGGAATAACTTTACATGGAGTCCTCCCACAAACATTACTGTGTCCCTGATGTACAGCACCTTTCATTTATCTGTTAGCAGCATATGTGTGATGAAAGACACTGTCCCACTATCTAATGGATGAAGGTTTTTACTTACTATTCCTTGTTGTGACCACAGTGCTGACATGAGTTCATTTTTGTAAATTATTTACCTAAATGCCTAGCACATTGCCCTTTTTCTAAATCCAAAACCATGATCCATATTAGTAACTCCTCACTGTACATTCATATCCATAAGCTTTTTCACTGCATTTACAACCCACACTATCAGGCCAGTTGGGTTAGCTAGACGAGTAGGTGTCAGGGTTAGAGTGTGGAGTTGCAGGTTTGAACCTCAAGTCTTCAACTCTGTTCAATGATCTAACGAAATGAGTATACAAAATGTTTACAATGATTCTCTGATGTTCTTCAAAAGAAAAGTTTTCAGAACCGTAGCTGTGCAATGTATAACCCTGTTATTTCAGGACTACATCATAGTTGCTCTTTTCTTTTTGCACATGACAAGGACAGGAACTTGTAATCATGTCCTATGCATCAA
Organism: Protopterus annectens; assembly: GCF_019279795.1. Classification (NCBI taxonomy): domain Eukaryota; kingdom Metazoa; phylum Chordata; order Ceratodontiformes; family Protopteridae; genus Protopterus; species Protopterus annectens. The sequence goes on from NC_056732.1 coordinate 874,018,132, forward strand.
GTAGATGCACAGGCTGGAGGAGCAGCAGAGAAAGAGAGGCATGTTGCTTAATTTGTCTGTTTTGTTAAATAAAATGTATCTGATCCTTGTTGGAAGCCTGTATTTTTTAACTTACCATGTATATTGCTCATAATGCAGAAATACCCATCATGCATCAGTAAGGTAAGTGCAATAATCACGCTATACTTGTGCTTACAAGTCTGATTGACATACAAATATGATTATACATCATTTAGCAGTAAGCGATGTTTTCTGAAGATATTTTGTGAAATGTAAGCCACAACATGAATGTCAGTCAGGTATATGCAGCTATTTCTTAGAGTTTTGGGGTTAATGTTTTACATACAAGTCTGTAATGTTTTGCTTGCTGTTTGCAGTCCATGTGTTAATATACCTGTGTGTATGGATGTGGTTCCCAGTGACTGATCTTTTGTGCATTGCCTGTATTTTCACATACTGAATGTGTGTCTGCTGTGCTGGTGTTCACACTATCATTAGCAGACTGTGAAGTATGCCTTTCATTTCAACATTGATACTGCATCTGCTACACCACCTTGCATTGTTTTGTTAAAACATACTTGTATCTTGTGTTTGTGAATACTTGTGCACATATGCATTTATTTGCACCATTTCATAATTATCAAGCATCATTGGGATGTTTGCACTTTGCAGGGTAATGATTGTTAATAAATGCAGGTAGGTTATGCATACTGTTTTAGGCAGACAATACTGTTTGTACAACATATACTAGATTCTCATATGTCACAGGCTGTGACTATGTTTATGACTGAAAATTATTGCTATTTGGTAGTGTTGTATTCTTTATACTGATGTGGGTAAGCCAATGACCATGCTGTCTGCCTCAGCTGTTTCTCATATGGCTTCCATATTTTCCGTGTTATTATCATCTCATTTTGAATTCATTTTAACATTGTTAATTGGTGGCTATCTACATGACTCATTACACCCACAGACTACAATTTACATTCACACACAGACATAACTGCTCAGGGAACACATGCACTGCTGACAGACTACTTGGGGATGTGTTAATCTATCCAATGTGTGCTGTGATAATACTTTATTACCCTACAACAAACACCTACCATTGGTCATGCACATACAGGTATGACTGCCACACAGTTTGCAACATGTCATAACATGGCAGTGTGTAAGTAAGCATCATTTTCTGCATTTCACCATGGTTGTTATGCATCCCCCACCCTGTTTGACACCTTTCCATTGCACGTGCTGTGCAGTGTGCTGTCTATATAACTTACATGACCTTACAGTTTTTTCCAATCTTTGCCTGTCTTGTGTCTTGATATTTGTTTTATGGGTATACAGTACCTGCTGTGATGTTCTTCTCCTCCACTTTCCTTGTATTTACCTTTCCTTATAGTCTTTAAAAAGGGCCTATTCCCAACAATTAAACATTGCCTATGGCGGTCCGACTTTCCCTCAGATTTTCCTATTCCAACATACCTCTTGTGTGTTCCAAACTTCATTCTTATGCACTGTGACTTTTTTTGAACACCAACAACAATTGTGAATTTGTTTTTTAGTGTGCGTTTGTATTATTGTAAACTATTTTTTTTTAATTGTTTGTGGCTTTAAAATATGTTAACTAGATTATTTTATTTATTGGTTGGTCAGATCATGTAATGGTTTTGGAGGGATATTTAAATGAGGCATTGATTTTTATAATTCAGTTTCTGAGGAAGTCTTTTCTACATTCTGACGAAAGTGCTCAAACTTCTAAATAAAATTCTATCTTCGATTCATGCTGTTGTGGTTCCCTGTGCTACAGCCTGTGGTGTGTTTTTGATGTTTTTGTTATTTTGTTTGTGTAGATACCTGTTGTATGTCCTTATTTTTCACCCATACACCCACATCTGCTTTTTTATCTCCCAATTTTCTTGGGTGTGTGCTTTACCTGTATTCCCCACACATATCCCACACCTATTCCTAAATAATGTTATCTGCCGCAATTTGGCTGTTGTTGCCCTTCACCTTTATTACATTTTTTATCACACAATATATGGATTCCATTGTAATCCATAAGAGATAGCTAGCATATCTTAATAATAACATACTTAATGGTGATATTCTGTAGTTGTCTGTAAGCTTGCTGGCAATATTCTGTTGTAGATATGTATTTATGACTGTCAGGCTACTTAAATTGTGAGATTCTTTCTGTAACTTTGTACAACACACTTTGACAGTGATTTTTCATTCCTTATGGATTACCTGTGTGTAATATACAGTATCCCAGGGATTTGATAAAAACCATGTAGGAATAGTGGAGGGCCGACATGGAAGGTACTTTGGCTGTGTATGCGGATCCCCCTCAGAAGTGCACCTCCCATATTAATGAAGGTGCTTTACTGAGGGATAGCCATGTAACACAGTTAGTGAATCAGTGTAGGGAGTGTGTTACTGTGTCCAGAGATGAGTAACACACCCCCTAGACTGTCAAAGTGCCGGATAGCAATGTATGTATATGTAATATAAAAGTTAATTTGTTTTAACTCATTCATTCCAAGGAGCTTAAGAAGTTTGCACTGTAACTTCCAATGGGCAAAGCCTAAGTCTTTCAATAAAATGAAATTATGTCCTCACATTTCAAACAAATGTTCATATCTCTGGAACCACAGGGATTATGAAAAAAGTCTAAATGGCAGATGCTAAGCACAAACTATTTTTATAGTGGCAATATTATTTAAGTACTAGCTCTTAAACTGAATTTTATAAGTCACAGTAAACATAGTAACTATTGCATTTTTGTAAACAACTTACAATATCTCAGCAACCACTCAAGTTACACACATACTGTCAGCAGCATTTTATTCATTTTGCTGAGAGCTTTCATATGATGCTAATGAGTTCTGTCTGTGTTGTTTGGTTGTTGAGATATTTAGGAAATGTGGAAATTATATTCATATAAATTAATATTATAAAAACACCAGTTAATATTTATTTACCTGCAGTAGACAGAGGTCAAATAATAATGCAGGTGAGTATGCCATTGTGTAAGTTTTAAGATGAAATCTTTTTAAAACCTTGTACATTGCATGATTTTGGAATTATTGATGCAAATATGAACAAACAATATTTGATGCCTACAGGCATCAGTAGGAGTTAACTGCAGCTGCACTTGGAGGTGTCACTCGGATGCAATGAGATTTTTTTTTGTGTGTTTGTGCAGTGTGACACAGTGCTTAGCAAGGGACACATGCCAGACATCTAAAAATAGAAACTGGATGCATTTAATTATTTAGGAAAGGTCAAGTTTAAGCATAGCTGAGCAGGGTTGTGCAGTGCTCTGCTGTGCTTAGCAGTGCTTAAATGTCATGGAGGTATATATGTAAAAGTATAACAGCATTTCATACAGCCATGTTGATGGATGGTTAGAGTGACAGCCTTATGTGCAGTAGGTGCAGGGTTCAAATTTTCACACAGGTTATTTTGTAAATATACAGTATGAGACACCTTTTAAATCCTGATATAATTTTGTTTGATTACACAGACAGGTTATTAAATTTAGTTTACAAATACACATTTATGAGAAGTACTATTAAACCTTGATTGAATTTTATATGACTATACAGACAGGGAATGACGCATTTGTGTTGCAAATACACAATTATGAGAAGTATGTGTAAACCCTTGAGGGAATAATGTATGTATGCACAGACATGTTATTAAATATTTTAGTTAGCAATTACACAATTATAAAATGTATTATTAAATCCTGCTTTGCTGCATGTAGCTAATCCCTGCTAAGCGCACAGCTGTGGCTAGCCAAGCACTGCTTAAATAAGGAATGTTTTAGCAGTGCTTAGCTGCTTTTGTGCATTGCTAAACAGTGTGAATCAATGCTAAGCAATGCCCATTTAAGCAGTGGTCAGCTCAGCTAAGCTGGTTTGTGCAGCGCTAAGCATTGCTAAGCATTGCCAGTTTAATCACTGTTCGGCTGACCTCATCAGGTTTGAGCGGTGCTAACTGAAGCACCACATTTTTAAAAATGGCTCAATGGTGGTAAAGGGTAGGAAAACAGGCTTATTTAAGTGCAACAGGCAGGAATACAGCTATAACCTGTTGGAGTTTGATCTTGGCAGAGACTATGGCAGGAGCTGGAGAGGGTGCGTGCTTCCAGGCACAGCTGAGGCACATTCTGGAGTTCAGGGTCATGTTTGGACTCCTTGTAAAATACAATGACATCCAGCTGCTGCAAGGCCAGTACCAAGGGTCAGAGGACAAATCAGAGTCCCAGGACCAGCTGACACACAATCTCACCAGTGCAACTGGTATTGCCTGCACAGTTGAGCAGATGCATCATCATTATGATGACCTGAAGCATTATAAGGGGGATCTCTTGGCCACCTGGATCCAGGATGCTAGAGATGGGAATGTCCCACCAGTTTGTAAGTATTGTCATCATTGTTTTACCAAATATTACTCTGAATATGTGACAGGTGTGCATAATGATGTATTTCTCTCCCCACAATTGCAGAGGAGAGAGCTCTCAACCTGGAGATCCATTCAGGGTGCCTGGCCAGGTTGTGCAGTGAATGTGGTGAGTACAGATGTATCTTGCAATCTATAGTCATAGTAACAATAAAGAGCAAATTAGTAACTGTTAGTAGGTATATTCAGTTTTGATTGTACTGCAATGAATGTGGTCATAGACCTGGACTGATATAACTGAGTAATGCCAGGTGCAGTTCAGTAAACATGAAAGCATAAAACATGATAATGTTAAGGAAATAATGTTTCTACTGCATTAATAATGTTAAGGAATTAAAGTTTCTCGTTCAGTAATTGTGGAATTACAACTGTATTGCAACACCTGCATTATATGAACTGTTCATCAGTAAAGACTGTAGGCATATACCAATCATTGCATGAAGTCACACCTAATAAAGCTGTGTTATGCAATATGTGTGTATTTTGGGCTGTTGGTCATGAAATTGAGTATTACGTCTGCTGTGAAGTAAAAACAGGAATAATACCACTAAGTGACTGAAGGTTTGCTAATAAAGAGTGTTTTGCTATACTGTAGATGTGGAGCTATACTACATGATACAATGCATTATGATATTTGTTCTGCTCTAGGATCTGAACCAATAATAGGAACGCCCAAGGTATATTGTGTATCTCAGGATTGTCTTATGTTAACCATTGCATTTCAGCTATATGCATTCCTGCTCTTAGGTATGCTGCTGCAGCCAAGTATGAAACTGTAATAGCTGTAGACTGCAAATATTCTGTCTGCATCTGTATATGGGTCAGGTAGCCAACCCAGCACTCCAGTATGGTCTGTACATGTCACACATATTCCCACCCACTAGGGGTTGTCTACACCTGCATTCCATGAATTAATGCAGTGGTTCCCAAACTTTTTCGATTCTCGGCTCCCTTGTTGAATCCATGTTTTCACAAGGCACCCCCACATCAAATTCTAACAAGAATACTTTACAAAATAATAATTTTCTTTTTAATCAAAAGGGTTAGTTAGATAAAAATAAATAACAGACATATTTAACATCACAAAAAATGTAATTGTAATTGAACAAATTAATAACAAAGGTATTTAAGATCACAAAAACATACATTTCAATTCAACTGTCCAGAATTTTGTAAAATGTCCAGATTTTTATATTTGGTCTACTTCAGATCAAATTTATAGCATTCTGGGGTGGGTTTATCATTATAGCTTACAAAAACACTCCATGCTGATTGATCAAAAATGCTCAGAGGTAGTTCCATTGATAAAGAAAAACACAATATTACCCCAAAAAGTCTTCTTTTTTTACGAAACTTAAAGCACTTTTTGTTAAAATACCACATTTCTTCCCCAACCAGAGACATCTGACTTTTCAAAACGATTTTTTTTTTTTATTTATTTTACTTAAACTATGCTGACTGGCTAAAACAATGAGTAAAAAGGTCACACAGAAAAAAACTATTACTGCAAAATATCCCAACTAACAAACTAAAACAATAAGTAAAAAGTCACACAGAAAAAACAATCGATTAAAAAAACAAACAGAAAAACTATGTTGACTGGGTTAGTCCCACTAGGCCAATGGCCTTTTTTCAGGGAAGACCAGATGTTGTATTCATACTGATTGTGGGAAATTTGGCCAGGGCCCAAGGGAACTTCCCCTATTCTTTTCAATAAGTGCTGTGAAATCTCTTACATTCACCCAAGCTACCATCAAGTCAGGCAAATTGGGCCTCAGTTTAACATCTATTTTTCTAGCCTGCCTTGAAACAAGAGATTTATACAATTTCATATAGCCTCAAAATTACAAAAAAAAAAAAAAAAAAAAAAAACAGGTAAACACATTTTTGTTTTTAATGGACAGATAGGTCAAGGCCACATACAGCTCCTTTGGATTTATAGATGGCCACATGAATCAGTAATTAAACTCAATACACAGTTTGTGCTAAAACAAATAACACAGAAGATAGCATGTTTTCACAGTATTTGGAAGCTTTTGTAAGACAATTATATGCACTAATAGAAAACTGCAGATTTAGTGGATCAGAAAGTAAGAGACAAAATATTGATTGGCCTGGCTGATTTTGGAATTATCACAAAAGGTACAGCTTGAAGTTAATCCTTCTTTAGAAACAGCAATACAAATAGAGCGTGACAGGTATGCTCTCTGGCTAAGTGCAAGACATCTGGACAAAGCTAAAAAAATATGGGGAAGAATAAGGCCCCCCAAATAAGAGCATTTTTTAAACACTGCTCTTATAAACTTACAAAACTGCTAAAGTAATAAGTTATCAATTAACATGCGTTTTCAGAAGGATATGAAGTCTGAAACTAAAATGTATGTCGTTATTTTGTGCCTTCAATCTTCACTAATTTGCCAGAAAAAGGCAAATTTTATGAAGAACAGACCTAAAACACGAAACATGTACAGCTGGTAATCTCTTGAAGCGGCTCTGAAATCTTCACATCTGCAAACTATTCAGAACAGTTTTATACACATAACTAATGTAAACAAAGAAACACGCAAGATGCAACTAATTCTACTAGATACCTGCAAACAACTTTCAGTTCGGCAGCTGTTGCAGAAGAGCAGCCGAGAAAATGAACTGCATCATCCTCATCCTCCATCTCAGTACCTTCCAATGTAAAAACTCGTGGCAATAATTTTTCTTTCCACAAAGCCCCAAATGACCCCACATGAAGCACTTTAGTGTTTATTCGTGACGACTCTTCAAAATCTGGAATATTAGGGTTCATCGGTCGAGCATTACTATGACTATTATTAGTACCACTCTGGTCTGCAATGCTACATCTCCCATTAGTTCCACAGGAATTTTGCTCCAAGTTCAGCCTGTCTAGAGTAACACCCACTTTGTTTGCGTCAGGTAAATTCTCACAATGTCATTTCACTTTAAATTTATTGTACATCCGGTGTTCCAGTCTTGTTTTAATTCTCAAAGTGAATTAGGCTTTGTTTTTGGGTTCATAAACAAACAGTCAAACACTTAATGCTTCCCAGCATCTTATTTTTGTATTTGGTATTCAAAGCCCAATCTTTTCCTGGTAAAAACTCTATAAAAATGCTACTGTTAGCGATGGATCATGAAAACTGTGCCTGCTGTGTTCTTATAATATACTGTAAGTAAGGCGGTATCACCTTTCTATTTTGAAGTGTTCCTCATTTCTATGTGATTTAAATGTAAAATAAATGCTGAGTGAACTGAATGTAGGTACAGAGTGAGCACAGGCAAACTCATTCTCCTAATGGCAGAACACAGATCTATTCTGACTACAGCAGCTGTACACTGTTGTTATAATACTATTTTACAGTAAACAAAGAGTTAAGAGGAACTAAGGAAAGAGTACTATGGTGAAAAATATAATGATCCAGTGTTTGGTTACTATGTAATAGTCAACCAGCAACCAACAACTAACATCTGCAGCCTATAACCTTTAGCTCGGCTGCAAAATAAACTGCAAACTAACGAGCTGAGTAACTAAGCTTATTAGTTTGCAGGTTACTTTGCGGTTAAGCTTATTAGTTTGTGGTGCCCCTGTGAGGAAGTTGCGGCTCCATATGGTGCCATGGTGCACATTTTGGGAACGCCTGTATTAATGTACAGTTCATCTACTATCTCTGTCATGCATGAATCTCATGCATGTGTGTTCAAGTGTCACTGCAGTCTTGTATAGCACTCTACCTCTATTTCCAGGTGATATTTTGTTACCAAGTGAGCTTTAGGCACATATCAATCAATCAATATTCAGCAGTGGCTCAGTAGCTCAGTTTGCTTAATGGCGGGTGTGATATACATTTTGTCACACACAGACTGGGGTTCAAATCCAGGGACAAGTACTACTAAATATTTAAAGAAATAGTTATGTATTGTTAACAGGTGTTTCTCCACAGGAATTACAGGTAAATAAATGGCTGTCATAGCTGTTTGAATGGGCTAATAATTTCTGTGTTCAGATGTATCAGAGTGTTAGCATTGCTCAGCAAGGTGATATGATGTTAGTAATTAAAGTCAACAAGTACGATGGTAATAAAAGTAAATAAAATAAATAAAACTGTTTAATCCTGATACAGCTGTATGCCTGATGTGTCTGTGAATGTCTGCTGATAGTCTAACTCCATGCCTGCCAAGGACGACATGATAGGTAAACTGTACTGTGCACGATACATGTCTGACAAGTGTCACACTGTCACAGACTGTGATCACTGTTGCCAAATCCATTGGACACAGATTTATCATAAACTTGATTTATGTCAATAGCACACTCACACCACATCAGTCCACAGTACACCTTGGTAGTCATATATGTACCCCTGACATGCAATAGTTCCCTGTAGTTGTGTAGGTGTTACAGCTTGACCCATACTGTCCCATACAGATAGCATTAGAGGTATGTAGGTGCTACAGAAGCTATAGGGCACTTGTGTACATAAGGTAAGAGCAGACGTATAAAGTATATAAAAGTACTGTTGCAAACAATATAGTCTATACTGGTAGTGATGGAATGTATTTCTCTCCTCTCAACACCTTATCTGCATCATAATTTATTATTGCTATATATCAGGTATGGTTTATTTTTAACATATGTTGTTCTCAAAACATTACGTTGGGTCTTGTGTTTTATTATTGTTACATATTACAATGGTTGCATACTAACATACCTTTTTCAATTACCTATGACTGTTATCCCACTTATTGTTATTTTCCATATGCTATACAATGTTATATTACTGGTTTATGTGCAATGTTCTGGCATGCTGTTATAACTAACTAAATGTTCTGTTCATTACAAACCTATGCACTTTGAAAACCCTCAACACCATAGCTCGATTGGGTAGACTGGTTCCTGGCAATTCACTTACCCTACCTCAGCTGGACATTGCACTGGGTCCCAGCACATCTTTGACCCAATGTGGTGCTGTCCCCTCTGCTGGTCCTGCACCACCTATGGGTGACACCACCTCAGCAGATTGGCCCATCCCCCCCTGGGAACAGGCATGGAGGGGGAGTTGTCACCCAGCATCAGCTACCAGGGAATGTGCACAGGATCATGCAACATGCCTATGAGGATCACCTGCATCAGATTGAAGGAAGACTGGTCAACCTGGAGGGTAAGGTGGCCCCGGCACCCAGCCACAGCACAGCCACCTTCTGCGCAGTGAAGGAGCAGTGTTGACTGCCCATTGGTGGGAGATCAGTCTCACTGCTGCCATCTGGGTACACATGGCTCTCCGATTCCACAACACCCTCCCCATCCAAGGTGTTTACCCCACTCATGTTTCATACACTGCATCTGTATGCTGTCTTGTCTGCCGTATCTGTTTGCAAATTCTACCTCTCCTACCCAGCTTACCTCTCCATTACATACCTATATCCCTTCCCCAACATCCCACTCTCTCCTTAAAAAAAATGGGCATCTGTTCCACAAAAAAAAAATATCACCCCATACATAGCTCTCCATTTTGCACCTGTGTCCACTGGGCACACATTAATCATTACATGAATCAATCAACACATTTACGTTGCCCTCAGAGGCCCCAAATTACAAATTATCCACAACCTGCACAGCAGTTGCTGTTGAAGAAATGGAGAGCTATGATCCTTTCCTACACCTGTCCTGGACATCCCTACCTGCCTTTCAGTATGTTTTTTCCCCCTGCTTTCCCCCATTTCACCACTTTCCTAACACCCCTTTTTTCTTTTCTTTTTATAAAATTAGTGCAGGTTTAAGTTGAGCTAAGAGGAGTGGTGCGGAGTACTAACCCACACAAACCTGCTTAACACTGCTTAAAACTGCCTTAATCACCTTCTCTGTTTCTGACACTGGTAGGCACATCTGCAAAATAATCACACTGCCAACTCTTAAACCCGGACCCTTGTCAACTACAACATAGTGCAGTAGCCCACTAGGCCACTCAGCTCTGAAGCAAGAGAGCTGTTTCCATAAACATATCCTGATTGCCAATGACACACTGCTTGTACATATAATGGGAAAATTGTCAGTGTACTTGGATCTGGGATGGCAGGTATATCTGTCAACTGCACAGACTGTTGCAGAGTTACCATAGTTGTGCCGCCTAATTGTGGCACAGTTGTCACAAAACCTTTTTCTCTGCACTAAAGTACTGACAAGTCAGTGCAGACTAAGGTTAGAAAATCATGACAGACAGTTCAGTGTCACACATCTTACCCATCAAAACACACATGCTAATGCAACTCCTGTGTAACAGACTGGGTGCATGTACATATATCTTGCAGATACACCTGCTGCAGTATCAACTATGTAGCTCAGATTGCTAAATCCCTAGCATGCTGTATACTTTGAAACCCACATTCCTGTGTTCAAATCCAGTGTGCTGCACTTCAATGATATGCTTGTAAATACAACAAGTAATGACTGAGTCCTGCATTTTAACAAAAACAGGTTGCTGTTACTGTATTCACTGTTACACATCTTAGTGCATCAAAGGTCTGTAGGTAGGGACACAGTGCACAAATATGTATAGGCTACCTATATGTCAACAAACACTCTCTGACTGGCACTGTTACATAACATATGTACCTTAAGCACATGCCTCACTTGGACTGTTATGGGTAACCCTCACCCTGGCTCTGGTGTTACAACAGAGCTGACACTGCTCCCTCACTGACACATACAGCTTACTGTCCTCCAATGTGCTCATATTGCCCAGTAATAGTCCTGGGCAAAAAGCAGTAGCTGCAGCCTGCAACATATCCAGCAATATGTTCACCTACCTGCTACAGACCTACCTTAACTCACAACCCCCTAGAACAAGTTATCCACATTACACCCTTACAAGAAGGAGTGGGGGGCAGAGGTCAAGTGACAGGGACATGTGTCACAGTCTGCCCCTACAAACATGCACAACTGATAGATCAGCAACTACTGCAGCAGCTTATTCTGATGTGTATGATGCATGACACTCACATCTGTCTTCCCCCTTACTGACCTCAACCCACATTGTTTAACACTGAACTGCCACATAATCAGGAAGTTATGTGACAATGCCCAAACATAACATGCAAAACTGTGGACATACCACATAAATCCCAACAGTGGACAGTATTTGTACCTACCCTCTATGATGATGTTGTCTCCACACCTCAGTAATGCCCTTCTCCAAGCCTAGGAAAGGGGCCAAGGCCTACATGAAGACCTTATATACTACACTGTTGTGCCATGCCACTGGCTAATGAAATTGCAACCTCACTGTTCTGGATCCAGTCAGCAAGTCCGAGCCACTGATTGGTGCACATGCATTCACCAGTTATTGAGAATTATCTACAAAAGGCGAGCAGCTGCCTACGGTAAACAGGTCTGTACCTTGTTTTTTCAAGCCAGACTGCATTTTCAGAATCAGTTTTTTCAGCATTTCTGCACAAAAGGAGTATAGTATTCTCCCAGGTATGTAATAAAAGTCCTCATCTAATGGGATGCATATGGGAGAATACAGTTACGGAGAATAGCTATTACAACAGTAAGCCTGTAGTATATCTCTTGGAATGACATTTTACTGATAGTCTGCTGCCCAAAAGCTACAACAATGCCTTACAACTCTACCTGGTGTGAATTAGATCACAGATGTGCCCCTCTCACTCCCTCCTACAATGGTCATCCCCTGAATGAATGCCACTGGATTGTGTGTTAGATATAGTGACAGTGAGGAATGGTGGACACAGATACTGTCATTCAGCTCCTCTCAGTCTGTGAATGTCATACAGGAATAGCTGAGACATTGTACTGGTGTCCCTGACTGTCCCTGATGTACTGTGGCTGGGTCACTGTGTTATCAACATTCATATCTCATCGCTTGACAGCTATGGCTACCATATCTGGCAACCCTGTACAGCAGGACAGCAGGTCATCGCCATTAGTAGTAGGGAGACACAGGCCCAACCTCAATGACAGAGTGTACATAAGGATCATACAATGTACAAGTACAACGTACAGTAACAGATATTAATGTAGCATAAATTGTTTTTGCGGGTTCTGGCATTTGACAGCCATATTCTTCAGAGTCTAAAATCAACCAACAATTATTGTCCAAATGCTTGCCAGACATCAACATGTTTCTGGCAAAGGGACCACATGTATCAGGCACACACACACATTCTGCATACATCTGTGAACTGGAGAAGTAAAACACCTACAGAGAAGATACCCTGCAGCACATTTGCATTGCTGACTGTCATTCTGGCACACAGCTTTTGCTGGACTATCCCCATATACTAGTAATAACACACACCTCTTTGTCGAACAGTGGCTGTCTGACATGGTACTGGGATGTCAACCAAAGGGAACACAACACAGTAGATGCCATTGATGGGAGTGTGGACATTCAACACACTCCATCATGCCACACAGGGACATAACTGGCATTGCTACTATGTTGCTGATAGCCACATACAGACTGTGATGATAGCTGGTGGGGTATGATGTGGGAGGTAGCAGTGCATAGGACAGGCCAATGTGAATGTGCAGGGTGGAGTACATAGTGGAGAGCAATGTATGTGGTCCAGTGATGTGTTTCCCTATTCTTGTCTTTCAAAAAGGATGTATAGACGGAGGCACCTGCTATTTACAGCTCTCGAAAATGATGTGATCCTGGATGGCCTAAGACTGCGTCATGCCATTCTACTCTCCAGGACTTACCACAATCATGATTAACATTCTGCAATGTGGGCTGACCTTGTCACAGTAGTGAACTATGTAATGCTACAGCACAGAAGCTATGATCAGATCCATTACAGGGTGACGGCCATGGTAAATGCTGCATGGCAAAGGGCTGCTGCTGTGGTCATGGACCCTGCTACCATTGGTGGGGGGCCTGCAGCAGTAGAACCACTCTCAGCCACAGAGGAATTCCTGGTGAATCTAGGATCAACCACCAGCTCCCAATTATCCATCACCCCATACATCATGGAGGAGGGTGCCACAGCCTCCACAGCAGAGGAACATACAGGTAAACCTCCTGTGTGCATCACTGTAATACTGTATCAGTCATTGTGGCAGCCTCTGCATACATGTACACAGATGTAAGGTCAATCTGCATTGGGGGGGGGTTGTTTATAATGCACTCCTGTGCACACATACTCAGAATGTCAGCAATGTAGGCAGTATCACAGTATCTACTGTACATGTAGCTATACAAACATATTATCATGTAACAATGTCACATTTGTTATTGCTGACAATACCTCTCCCTCACTTTTGCATATGTTTTTCAGGTGTGGCTGGAGTCCGACGTCCTGAACCTGGTGAGTATGATAATGATTTTGTATGGCTCATATATACCCAAGCAATCTTAAGGGCTGCCATTTTGTTGTATACATAACTGATATGCTTAGCCAGAGTTCCCTACTTGTATGTTCAGTCTCGGAGGAGTTAACTGCAGTGTATTGTATCAGTAATCACAGTAGTCCATGTGTAGGATCTGTAACATATTTGCACTTAGTTTTGTGAAAGTCCATGCAGTCTGCTATGCAGGGGGCAATAGTACGCTGGCAACAGGTGCATTGTGTTTTAGGTGTAGGTCTATCACATGCACTGACATATCACTAATCTCACAGGTGTATAGTAATGATGACATTAACTGGACTTAGCTGCAGTGCATGCGGTTTACTTGGCCTGTCTTATGTATGTTATAGTCTGCGTGTGTGTTGCGCATGGGATCAGAAATAAGATGTGGTATGTGTACTGCACTTGTGACACCTCATCAGTATGTGAGTGTGTGTGTGTGTGTGTGTGTGTGTGTGTGTGTGTGTGTGTGTGTGTGTGTGTGTGTGTGTGTGTGGGCGTGTGTGGGCGTGTGTGTGTGTGTGTGTGTGTGTGTGTGTGTGTGTGTGTGTGTGTGTGAATAGTGCAGGTAGTAATGTACTTATTTTGTCTTCCTCTGCACAGGTGACCATGGGTGTTGGGGTTTGTCCCCCACACAACCTGATGTCAGTGTCACATCAAATTCTGATGATGATGGTGGCCATAGTGAGGCACATGTGGGGTTGTTGGGGGCTGAATCTGACCCAAGGGTTGACATCCCAATTCCTCCCCCTTTGTCCCCGCACACAGTCAGTATGCCCACACATACCCAGTCCCCTGCCACCACAGATATTGGACAGAGTGTGGCATCATCGAAAAGGAGAGTGTGGAGAAAATGGCATCAGTGAGTGCAGACACTGGACATATCCAGAGAGCTGGTGGAGTTCCACACAGGAAGATCAACAGGGTGCCTGAAGGAGAACTGCTGCCCATCTACCACCTGTCACAGGTGTCACATCACGAGTCACCCGATGCATGTTTTGGTTCATCATGGAGGCACAGGCATGTTCTGAATGCAACACCAGACTGATGCTCAGGATCATGGATGTATCAATGTCTGACATCCCTGGCTCTTTCTACCACATCAGTGATGCCATGCATTGTTAAATTGATGTAGTGGACAGATGGTGGGTGGTGAGACATTGTTAGTCCTTGACCGCACATTGTATGTGCTAGAACATGTGATGGGAATATGGTGTTGGACATGTGGCTGTAGGTCAGCAACAACATCCACTGAGAGTCCACGTGGCCGTGTGCACTCACACTCCCATAGTGGCAGTGCTGCCTACACTACAGAAGGGAAAGTGCTGTCCACACCACAACATGGCAGTCCACGGGCAAGTGGTCCTGGGTGGTCCCATGAGGTACATTGGCCCAACAGACACCAGTCACCATCAGTGACTAGTACCACATCTGACTCTTGGTATGGTGGTGCCAGTGTCACTCCTGGCAGAACCAGTTCCCATGTTCATAGCTGGAGATAGTAAACTGCCCATTCTGCCATGTACAGTCCACAGCTGTCCAACATCCACACATGTAGGGCTAGCACATGGCTTGACTGTTTACATGCACAAAGTCATACATCACTGTTACCTACAAGTCACCAACAGATACCCAAAGCACCTCTCCATGGCCCAGCTGAAAAGCACCCCTTCTTAACTCACGCACACTGTGTTAACCATTTGGCACAGTATACACCTTTGGCACTCCCACAGCATACCCTGTGCATGTGATGATACCAGTTCCACATTCCTGCCATTCATACCATCAATGCAGGGGCATGCAAATATGTGTCTGATGCACAGGATGTCTATAGTACAGTACATGAAATATATGGAGTTGTGTTATGTCATGAGAGATGTTATATGGGGTGCATCATGAGTACACATAAAAGTGTTTGTACCATTGTTGATGATGTTAGAATGGCAGTGTTGTTGCAGACTGAAAAGTGTCTCTCAGAGCATTGTATGTTTCCGTCAAAGAGGTCTGAGTGGATACACTGTGGACACTTGCTGGCAGTACAGCAGCTCAAGATGGCATGGGTGCAAAGCGGAAATATGGCATCAGCAAGGAATGGCTGTATATGTGCATGATTACCTAGGTGTGTATGTTTAGAAGAGTGTGTCAGTGGCAATGAGGGCAGACAGCATAATACTGAATGTATACTCTGTGACAATGCATCCTACCTTTGCTACGTGTCACCTGGGTATGCCATACCTACAAATATAGGTGGTGGCAGATAGTATTTCTGCATACTTAGATGTGGGCTATTTAGGAGCAGCAGCTACTCACAGGGCCTTAAAATGTATAACCAATGCATGCATAAATAGACACATAGGCAAGACAGATACAATGCTGCAGGTAGGTATATTTCTACACACAGTTGCCCTTTATAAGAGGACCCCTACCTATCTAGTAGTTTATATTATTGTAGTACTTATTTATCACCTGCGCCATGGAGTTTATGTTTTCTGAGAGTGTCTGCCAGTGCTGATAAGATGCACCAAGAATCCAAGGAAAGAAAACTTCAGTAACCGCTCTTTATTGCAACAAAAAGTAGTTAAGTGCTTTCTTCCCTTAAGGGACTTCTTCAGAACTACTCCACAAATAAATTACACGCATTAAATACAATTAAAAATCAAATAACTGATAACATCTATTAACTTTTTAAAGTGGTCAACTACAAAAACTTAAAAAAAATATATATATATATATATATATATATATATATATATATATGTGTGTGTGTGTGTGTGTGTGTGTGTGTGTGTGTGTGTGTGTGTGTGTGTGTAAACATTATAAACATGTTTAAAACCTAATAAAACAATAAACCAAAATCTACTGCTGTTAAGGTGGATGACAGCAGCAGGCCCTGTAAAGGAGGACAATGGGGGTGTTTGCACACAGACACACTGTTGCAAGGGGGAATATTTACACATGCACACAGTTGCCCTTTATGAGATTAGAACTCCTATCTAGTATTATATACTACAGTACTACATACTTATTGCCTGCACCATGAAGCTTTTGTGTTCTGACAGTGTATGCCACTGCTGTTAAGGTGGATGACATCCATACCTCTCAAAATGGAAACATCAAAAATTCTGGATAAAGGCCCATGAAAAATAGGTACAAATCTGTATGCTGATTAACATAACATATGCATACATAATTATGTAACCACACCCACTCAAATGGAATTGTGGGATATCAACTTTCAAACACAAACTGAAGCGCAGACAACCAAAACATGGCCCCAGAGACCTATACCCTCTAGTAAATGGTAACCATGTTCTTTTAAATGTGTACTTTGTGTAGCAAAGATGTTCACTGGGAAGGGAGAAGATGATGAACCTTAAGATTTTGTTTTCCATGACTTGCAATATGTGGGCTTTATGGTAAAAGTAGGGCATTTAATGGTAGGCAATATTCTAATCATAGCAAAAGAATATTATAGTTTGCTAGGACTTCCAAAATTCATTCATCATGAACTACTGATCAATGGCATAGCTACAGTTTGTGGTGCCCGGGGCTGTCTTTGCCACCCTTCCACCCTAACAAAATCATGGTCAAATAGGACTTCCCCATATATAGCCTACCTGCCTGCAGCCATTCCAATGTTCTAGTACTTGGCTATTTCACCCCATTTACTATAAACACTTTAATGTGCATACTGATTCACTTCTATGATGATTTGGATTTCATTTAAAAATTTTATTTTACATTTTACAGCACAAACACTAATAGACATCGGCTAAACAAATCAATGCAGTTTCACAATTAAAATAGACTTAGAATTAAAACTTCTCTGTCCTTGAAATTCAAATTCATTGAAACAGCATTGAAACCCACATTCAAAGAAAATACATCGGGCCAGTGGCAGTTAAAGACTAACTTTGGGCTGTTTTCAAATCATAGGCATGTTGCACATGAAACATACATGTGTTCTTTGATACACCTTCCTGATTGTATTTTATTGTTTTCAACATTTTTCAGTAAACAATGAAACAAAATGCATGCAGCAATAATGACAGAACTGCCCAATTCAGAACATTTCCATCATAAGTCTACTCAAACTTCTACAGTCGACCAGTATCAGTAAATATGCACAATCTCTGCAGAAGTAAAGATCATCTAACTAATTCAACATTAAAGGAATATGTAACTAATGAAAAGGTTGTTGTTAGCAAACAACTTTAGATTCATTGTTTCATCTACAAATAAAGTGCCTGATGCCCTTGAGGAATAAATTGCCTATGTTACATTAAAACATGATAAGCTAGTAATATTGCAAAAGTTAAAAGATGGCAAACTGATAACAGGTTCATAGTTACTAGTTATTGCCTCCAAAGAGGACATTCTCAGGATTGCAACATCCACCCCATTTAAAAGTACAACACAGTACAATATCAGCAATGCATCTACATAGTGGGAATAGAACCCAAAGCCTTCTGCATCAAAATCAAGCATTTAACCTGTTATCCTATTAACAATGCTAGCGGACTCAGCATCATAAGCAGCACTAAACTTCTCTACCCCTGAAGATCTCAACTCCTTGTAAAATCTACGCGACACTCAACTGTATCTCTCAACTTTGCAGTACAAGAAATCTGGAAAAGCCAAAGTTTATGAGGGGGAGAACAAAAGCCCAAAAACAGCGGCAGAATTTAAACATTGCTTGTATAATCTTGGAAATTTGCCAGAAATTAAAGTGCTGTGTTTCCACCATGCATTTCATTGCCAAAGTCTTGAACCCAGAACCCTGTGCACTACAGTCAGATGAATATAACACTATGCCAAATCAGCTGTTTCCTGAAAAATAGGAAGAATGAAACTTAAATGACTATTGTTTAGTAAATTCAGTTCTCACCATAGCTCCCAACCTCTGAGCACAAAACACCTGGACAAAGCCAATAATGAGGGAATACAGCCTTAAAATTGGGACAGATTTCAAATGCTGATCTTTAACCTAATAACATTGGTAGAATAAAAGGTTTTGTGTTACCATGTATGTTCTTAATAATATGAAGTCTGAAATTCAAATGCCTGTAATTATTTAATAAATTCAATCCTTTACTGACTTGCTATAAACATCCAGGAAACCACAGATTTTATGAGGACCAGAACAAACATATGAGGCAGAAATCTGAATGGTTTTCAGAACTGGTGGTGGGTAGAGAATTTAGGCTCTAGCTACCTGTACTCATGGTACAGGGTTTGAGGCTGAATAACTCTAGCTACCAGTTATGTTTATGTGGGGCATTTTACACACACACACACACACACACACACACAATGTCAATCTTGGTCTCAAACACACATGCATAAACTCCCTCCCCTGTCTCTGTCACTTGTGCATGCTGGCATGCATACAGATATATGCAAACTTTTATACAATCAAATATTACACGACAGCATATTTAACAAAAAAATAGTTGCTAGAAGTTCTCACTGTGCAATATTTGCTTTCTTTTCATTTTTTTTTCTGTCAACAACAGTGCCATACCTGCTGGATCCTGTAGTTGTGCCCAGTCAGCTCACTGGTTACCAGTAGTAAGAATTGGACATCCCATGGCTAGTTGAGAGCCCTACAGTTCATTTGTTTCTGCTTAGGCATCCCAATTGGCCTATACTGTTTGTTGTGGGAGTCAGTTGATAAGAAGAGGGTCAGTTTGCTGGTATTGTGAGTTGTCCTGTCCTCTCTGCACTGGCAGAGCACCTCTCTACCACAGCAGCAGCTCTTCTCAGTGACCTGTGTGTTACTGTCCAAGGGCAGGCATGCCTATGCATTCTAAATTCCCCTCTGCTTACTGTGCGACTACACTTGATAGCATGGGCTCAATGATGAGTCAGCGCTGTCTCCTTCCACCCATAATGTGCAAATTGTCAAATTGTCAGTGGCTACTTTAGGTCTGTCCTTCCTCTGTCAGCTCCCACAGGCACATAAAATGGTTTCTGAACTTTGGTTCCTGCACCATAGTCAGATCATTATCCCAGTACTGATATTCTGTGATGTCATAACTGAGCCCAGAATAAGAATACTGAAGGAGTGGAAATGTGGACTTGTATAAACCAAGACAGAGGTTGTGCTTTATCTGTGTATTTCCTTTTTTCTGAGGTATGTTGATCTTGGAATTAGTATATATAAGTTTGGTGGTGGAGGGGGAGTTAAAGGGAGAACAGTGATTTCTGACTTTGTGCTCTGCATTTTCATACTTTTATTGATAATTTGAATGTTTGAAGTTAAAACACTCAGAATTATGAGAGCAAGCCCTTTATCCATGCGTATCATGGAGCTGGTCACTTTGCAGCATTTCTTATGGGTCTATATTATAAAGTTGACTGCTTACTTCATTGAATACCTAACCGTCGACCAATTGTCATCGAAACACATAAACACTGAACACTCTAAACCGCGAAATTTAAAAAGTTGAACTCTCATACTTGTCTCACCCCACTGCCCACTACATACTACCTACACAAACTAAATAAACCACATACATACACTAACCAAAACCCTACTTCTAACAGTAAACTAAACCCTAATTCTAACCCTACAATAAATCTGACATATACCACCATGTATGCACTTAACTTAACCTGCACCCTAACCCTAAAGTCTGTAACTATCGCACACTTACCTTAAAAAGCTAAACCCAAACAAACTACATAATCCACACACATACACTTAAAAAAACCCTACATTAAATCTAACACACATTACCATCTATGCACTTACTTTAACCTGCTCTCTAACCCTTATGTCTGCAACTATCACACACTTACCTTACAGAGCTATACCGCAGAAGGCCAACCATGACAATTCAATGTTTCCGCTTTCGCTCTTCTGGACGATCGATGCTTTCGTGGTTCG